>NW_027595437.1:142500-145000 GCF_031162955.1 Sander vitreus | reverse complement strand
CGAGTCGACAGTTGGGTCAACAATAAAAAGTCCAGCCTGTTTTTAGACAGAGGTTTATGTTTTTAGATGCATTATTAATATCCTCTGCAGCAGTCAATATTTCTGTTCCCTCTGTGGGGGTCACGGCCCACGTACTGCTGACGCTGCAAAAGCTCATCTGGCAGTTGATCGACAGAATATTTCTAAGAGAGACTCGATCAGTTTTTACGGTTTTCAAGTAAAATATTCAACGTTTTCTGCTTACAGCTTCAAAAATGTAAAGATACATTTAGCTTTTGTTTGGTTCGTATTCATAAAATGACTTTTATGAAAATATGTTTCGGGTTTCAGCTGCTGGTGGAGCTCTGTAACCAAGCGCCTGCTGCAGGTGTGTTTAGGGCGTCCTAATCCACTTTTGCTAGTTTGACGGCAGTAAAAAGGGTCCGTGTGCCGGGGTCATGGTTCTAAAGGGTTGACCTTAGTGTCTTCATTAATCAGAGGTGTGTTTTGGGCGTAACATGCAATCAACCAATCAGAGATCATCTCCCATTCCCTTTAAAAGCCAGGCGCGTTTGGACCTTGGAGCATTGCTGTTATGATGGAGGATTTGCACCGTAATATTTGTATTTGTAATCTTCTGCATGTGTGTGTGTGTGTGTGTGTGTGTGTGTGTGTGTGTGTGTGTGTGTGTGTGTGCTGCTGTGCGTCCCTGTGTGTGTAACAAGCATAGTGTGCACGTGCTGTGCACGAGCCTAGGAGCATTTTACTAATGCTCTGTTAAAATAACAATGAAATGCTGCGTTATTGACTTTAGACCAGGTTTTTGTTGGTCAATGGTGCCATCACTTCCTGCTGCCTCAAGATAGCAATACTCCCAGAATGCACCTGAACACACCTCCCTGTAAGACCAGCACGCCCAGAATGCACCTGAACACACCTCCCTGTAAGACCAGCACGCCCAGAATGCACCTGAACACACCTCCCTGTAAGACCAGCACGCCCAGAATGCACCTGAACACACCTCCCTGTAAGACCAGCAAGCCCAGAATGCACCTGAACACACCTCCCTGTAAGGCCAGCACGCCCAGAATGCACCTGAACACACCTCCCTGTAAGACCAGCACGCACAGAATGCACCTGAACACACCTCCTTGTAAGACCAGCACACCCAGAATGCACCTGAACACACCGCCCTGTAAGACCAGCACGCCCAGAATGCACCTGAACACACCTCCCTGTAAGACCAGCATGGGCCACAGATGGGAGCAGGTGCATTTACTATTTAAACGACGTGGGCGCTGGACGGAAACTGACAACTGGGTCGGTCTTAAACTAGCAAAGACACTTGGGTCGGGCTTAGCGCTGCTCTGCGCCGGGTGTAAGATAGGACCCTAAAATTGTTAGGACAGTTAATTTAAAAAAGAAAGCTCTGTAAATGAATAAGTAGTGTGTCAGAATTCAAAAAAATACATTTGATTGACAGCAGACAAGTGGTGGAATGTAACATGTACATTTGCTCAAATACTACAAGTACCTAAACATTGTACTTGAGTATTTTCATTCAGAAAATCTGACAGTTTTAGTTACTTATTAAAACAAAATATATAGTATATTTTGATGCTGACACTTTCTGTACTTTTACTTACTTACTAAAGTATGAGCGCACGACTATTACTTCTTTTTTTTTACTTTTACGTGAGTATGAAAACAGACTGTTTACCTTTTCTTTCAGGTGAAACATCTGGAGGTGAGCTGTTCATCGATGGCTGAAGATATCCGCAGGAAGAGCGCCATCATAGAGACCTACGTGATGGACAGCCGCAGAGGTAACACGCACACACACACACACGCACACACGCACACACACACACACGCACACACGCACACACACACACGCACACACGCACACACACGCACGCACACGCACGCACACACGCACACACACACACACACGCACGCACACACACGCACACACGCACATGCACGCACACACACATGCACACGCACGCACACATGCACACACACGCACGCACACATACACACACGCACACACACGCGCACACACACGCACACACACACGCACGCACACGCACACACACGCACACTACGCACACATACACACACACACGCACTACATACGCACACACGCACACGCATACACACGCACGCACACATACGCATTACATACGCACGCACACACGCACACATACACACGCACACGCACATGCACATACACACGCACACACACGCACACACATACGCACGCACACACACGCACGCACACACACGCACACACACACACGCACACACACGCACACACACGCACGCACACACGCACGCACACGCACACACGCACACACACACGCACACACACGCACGCACACACGCACGCACACACACGCACGCACACACACACGCACACACACGCACGCACACGCACGCACACACACGCACACACACACACGCACACATACGCACGCACTCATACGCACGGACGCACACACACACACACATGCACACA
>NW_027595437.1:130000-137500 GCF_031162955.1 Sander vitreus | reverse complement strand
TAAATATACATGCCGGGTCTTTCATTTAGACGCAAAAAAGTGAAACCATCCTCCAGAGAGGAAATCTTAAAAACGCTCCACTCCCGTCTAAAGGGTAAAAATGCTGTGTGTGTGTCTGTCTGTCTGTGTGTGTGTGTGTGTGTGTGTGTGTGTGTGTGTGTGTGTGTGTGTGTGTGTGTGTGTGTGTGTGTGTGTGTGTGTTTACTGTAAACAAAAGAAAAATGTGTGAATCTGTCATTACTGCACCATTCCTCCAAGTCCCTAACTAAAAACTAAAGATCCTATCTGTCCTTACCAGAGTCCATCTGGTGTTCAGTAACTCCTAAATAATGTAGATTCCTCACTGACGTCCAGTGATCAGCGGTTAATGAGGCAGCGTCTGGACTCTGCAGCAGTTCCAGTGTGGCTGCTTTCTCCGTGTCCTACAGGCTGTGTGGGGGGGGCTGTCTCCCTCGACGGCAACGAGACACGCCAACCGTAGTACGTCTTTAAGACCCGAGTCCTCTACGATGCTGACAGGTCTGCAGTTAGTTGTCACCCGTTTCCCAAGAGCTGTAGTCATTTTTTGGGATTTGGTTTCTTCCACAGGTCGGCTAGTAGCACTCTCCTGAGTGGGTAGCATGCTAGCTGGTAGCATCACGTTAACTGTCCTATATGCTTAGCTCGTAGCTGGTAGCTCCAGCTTGACGTGCTTCAGTGATATTCTAACTCGGCTTTACACAACGTGCATGTGGCTTTGACTCGTCTGCGAGCCGTCCGGGAGTTTTGGAAAATAAAAAGCTCCATTCAGAGTCATTGCTGCTGTGTTTCTCCATCATGCTGCAGCCTGCAGCAGCAGGATGTGATACGAGGAAGTGGCAGCTTGATGATAAGTAACGGTGCTGCAAAGGGTCAAAATACTAGCCTGTTAGGCCCCACGCCAAGCCCAGTGAAGTGAAAATACATTAATAAATGGTGGCATGCGAGTAAAAAATGTAATCGCATCGCGTCGGCCCTTAATCACATCGCGATTAACGCGTTAACGCTGACAGCCCTACTTTAAACTTACGTAGGCTACGGTGCAAGCTCTGCTGCGTGGTGTCCCCTCTGTCTGTCACTACCTAAAGCCCCGAAAATCATCTTTAAAAAAAGAAGATGACAAGACTATTTTTATCAACTGCTTTTTCGCTCACTAACTCCTCGCCTCCTCAGATGTGTCGGGCACTGCTGTCGGGGGTCACGGAGGCTCTCAGGGCGACAGAGGAGGTCTGGGCTCGGTCCTCAGAGATCTGGTAAAACCGGGAGACGAGAACCTGCGAGAGATGAACAAGAAGCTGCAGAACATGTTGGAGGAGCAGCTGACCAAGAACATGCACCTGCAGAAGGTAACACACACACACACACACACACACACACACACACACACACACACACACACACACACACACACACACACACACACACACACACACACACACAGACACACACAGACACACACACACAAACACAGACACACACACACACACACACACACACACAGACCAGAGAATTGATCAAATACTTGTTACTATCAGCACTAAACATCTGTCTCTGTCTGTAGGACCTGGAGGTTTTGTCCCAGGAATTAGTCCGTCTCAGTAAAGAGAGCAGTCCTGGCGGCAGCACAGCCGGGTCAGGATGAGACTATCGCCTGGATCCAACCGTCCATTCCCTTCCTTCTCACTGCTTTAGTTCACCTCAGTTGAAAGGTGCCTGCTGGGCTTAGACTAACACCTGGAAACAAAAGTTCTTCCTTTTCCTATTCCCTGCGTTCATAACATCAGACCTTCCATTCCCAGTCTGTCTGCTGGGCTATGACTAAACGCTGGAGTCTGTTGTTTCTCAAAGAAGAGAGTAAACAGTAAGTTTTAAAGGACCAGAGGGAATGGAAAAGTCAAGCTCTGTTCATTTATGTTGCTATTGAATGTACTGTAATTAGACAGTATCACTCAGTTCCTCCGAGTCCTGGCTACGACCTGGAAAACATTGTAACATACTTATGATTTTGATTGTAACTGATTGTAAATCCTGATTCTAATGTCTGTCTTTCTGTTGGGTCCTGGCTATGTCCTGGAAAACACATGCTCAGCATTATTTTTTTGTTTTCTTTGTGCAGTAACTCTGTTGTGATGTGGCTACTTCCTGGGCTTCAACAAAATGCTTCAGTACTAAATACTCCCGGGCTCTGTCTATGTCCTGGATCGCCAGTGAGGTTTTGGTCGAGTTCATTTATTGTCTGTGTATAAACGTGGGTCTGCAGCCTACACCGTACAAGTTACGCAGGTGAAACTTTCAGGAGTGGTAAAGAGTGTTGCACATACCTTGGAAAGGAAAAATGACACATATCCACCTGCAGGGGGCGCTCTAAAAATAAGAATAACGCCCACAGCGTACATCGTACATTAAAAACCTTACAGCCACACGTTCCCCAAATTACTACTATACATTTCCCCCTCTCATTCCCCCTGCTCTGATGTTTCCCCCTCTCATTCCCCCTGCTCTGGCGTTCCCCCCTCTCATTCCCCCTGCTCTGGCGTTCCCCCCTCTCATTCCCCCTGCTCTGGCGTTCCCCCCTCTCATTCCCCCTGCTCTGGAGTCTCCCCTCTCATTCCCCCTGCTCTGGAGTCTCCCCCTCTCATTCCCCCTGCTCTAGTGTTTCCTCCTCTCATTCCCCCTGCTCTGGTGTTCCCCCCTCTCATTCCTCCTGCTCTGGTGTTCCCCCCTCTCATTCCCCCTGCTCTGGTGTTTCCCCTCTCATTCCCCCTGCTCTGGTGTTCCCCCCTCTCATTCCCCCTGCTCTGGTGTCTCCCCCTCTCATTCCCCCTGCTCTGGTGTTCCCCCCTCTCATTCCCCCTGCTCTGGAGTCTCCACGCTGCCTCCTGTTTATGTCCAGTAAACCAGGATGATGATGAGATGTGAGGTTTGGGCGTGTTAGTTTAAACTGAGATCAGTTCTTCTACACCGAGATCACTTTGGGCTCCAAACTCAAACGCTCAAAAACCAAAACGTAGCTGGAGATGGAGCCTGAAAGCTGCAGGAAAAAAAAAGTACGAGTGGAGGTTTTTTTTGTGTTGTCCAAAGCAACATAAGTGATATTGTTTAAATACATGAGAGGTAACTCCTCACATGTTCAGACAGTCTCTCCTGAAGACTCTCATAGTGCTGACAGACAGTGACAGAAATACAGTAGTCATGGAGAACCTGGAAACATAACAGATTTGGTCAAATCATTGAAAGTTAGGAAAGGAACAGTCTTCTTTGGGTCTGGCTCTGCATTTCTAGTTGATCTGGAGTCTCCATGCTTGCCTCCTTTCTGATCTGGGCTCTCAGCTTCATGAGGGGAGCTGGTGGTCACTGTTTGCTTCTGATAGCACAGAGGTTATAACGGACTCGTTCTCTGCTGCACTAAAGGCCCCGACACACCAACCAGACGGCCAACCTACGACAGAAAAGGCAGTCGGACTGACTGCCTGAGTCGGTCCAAAAAGTTCCTCAGAACACCGACGAGACGTAATAGTTCTCCATAACAGCAGGCGGCGCTAATCTGTATCGTCCAGATTAGCTCTCTACCAAGCAGATTGGTCATTGAGTCCTGACTGCCCGCCCTCTGACCCAGCAAGTCAGTTCGGCCAAAATAAAGGCTGACGGACGACGGCAAGGAGCACACCGACCAGACTGGAGTCACCGACCTCCCAGACTGGAGTCACCGACCAGACTGGAGTCACCGACCTCCCAGACTGTCAGACGGCCGATTATCAGCTCGGTGTGTCAGGACCTTTAGAGTGTCATCATCAGGATTGAAGTTCAGAGTCTGACCTTCACTGTGGTCACTTTCCTCATAAGTAGGAGTCAACATAAAGGTATCCGTCTCCTGCTTCTGTACAAGCTGCTCTCCCTCCTGACTGGTGCACAGTTCCTCCTGTTCCTCTTTAATCCAACGTGACATCATGACTTTGCGTAAAAATACATGCCCACTTTCCTAAAGCCACGTGGCGTGTTATCTGTACGCATTATGAGCTATCTGTGTATGTCTACGCTGTATACAGCAGACAGCAGTCTGCAACGTCACAGCGTAAACATACACGCCACTTTCCTAAAGCCACGTGACGTGTTATCACCAGACTACGGTTGGGTTTAGTTAACGTGACACGTGGGACCTGATCCCCGGTCTCCTGGTGAACGTCCTGTGTTTGACCCGTCCTCCCCCCCCGACCAACCTCCCTATGCTGATTTTCACCCTTTCATACTACTCGCTACGGCGTCCAATCACACGCAATCTCAAGGTAATGTAAGTCAATGGAGGCCAAACGGCGTTGATAAACACGCTAAAGAGCGAGTATGCGTCTTGATAACACGCCAATAATGGCCACTTTCTGACCGGAGGGATTTCTGCAGTTCCTAGAACATAACGTTCTTTGTTTCTCCTGTTCTGACTGCACCAATTTGGGGATTATTAAGTTCCTCTGACCACAGTTCCCGTTACTCTTTCAGCTCCTACTTCAGGGCAGGGTTCCCTTTCCCTCATAGTGGTGGTCAGATGGCTGTGTTATAATAACAAAAGGTCAGTTCCTATGACTTTTTTTGGGAACCCTTACCCCTCCTACCAGTCCCTACGGCCACTTGGCCAGTGTGAATGCAAATGGAAAAACCAGTTTTGGGGGCAGAGTAGTTAGTAGGACTGTTCAGAAGTGGACTGTTCCTAGAACTACGTTCCTGGAACTACTTGGTCAGAAAGAGGCCACTTCATGAGATCAGTCTGTTAAATCTGTGGAGGCTCTGGGTCCTCCTGGTCCAGACTGGAGTTCCTCTCCTGAATACAGAGCTGCTGGTCTGAGAGAACCTCCTCCTCCTTACAGACATGTTGCTGTCGGAGCTCTGGAGCGACGGACAACAAAAGAAATATAAGATACTACTCATACTGGATAAAAGACCAGAACTCTTGTTCTCTTTGTCTTGAGAACACAGACTGTAGAAATTCTGAATGGCGCTTCGGGGGGGGGGGGTAAAAAGTGAAGCCAATGCTGAAGCTCATTACGCTGCATTCTGATTTTCAGCAGGGGGAGACTCCATTAGTCTATATATATCCACGACGTTGCACTTCTCGGATTGCTCCGTTGCCGTCAGAAATTCGGCCGGATGTCCCTCTTTTCGGCCAGATGTCCTTTACCTTCCTCTTTCTTTGTGTTGTCGTTCTAACCTCCTCGTTTATCCTCGTCTCGTACACACGTTCCACCAAAACAACTTCCTTCCTGAGACTATTTAGCAGAGGCTCCGTCCGGAGCTTAGCCCCGCCCACGACGATTGTGATTGGTTTAAAGAAATGCCAATAAACCAGAGCTCGTTTTCCTCCCATCCAGGAATGCTGTGTGGACTAGACAGACCCTCCTCCACAGAGCTGTGGAGGAGGGTCTGGCAATGAGATACTAGGAAAGGAAAGGAAAGGAAAAGTAATGGAATTACTTCTCGATCTGTAAACGTCGGCTGTGGTTATTTCCTGGAGTAGACCATCTCCGTCTGACGTGTTTTGCGTCTCTGGTCGTTCCCTGGGACGATGAGTTTGGATGTGAAACTATTCTGCATTCCTTCTTTTATTTATTACTTTTCAAACACTCGTACTAATGCCACCACGTCCTCGTTACAGAGCGAGGGATGTCAAATGGTTCCGACTATTTTCTTGTTTTTAACAACATTAGTCACAGCCCTCATCTGTACTGTATATTGTGTTTTAGGGCTCGTTATTTGGAAATGCATGAAAATAGGATATAACATTTTGGAAATCTCAGATTTTTGTCTGCTTTCAAAACATTTAGTTTTCTTCCTTTTGTGAGTGAAAGTCTGTCTCGTGTTTTCCTTCGTTTAAATCATCCTGGGATGCAAAATGGCTCAATGGAAACTAAAATAATTTATAAAATATATGATGTGTCTCTCGCTACTTTCTGATAATTCAGCTTTTCATGGGCTACAAGAACTGTAATTTGTCTTGCACTTTTAATATTTTTTTGTGACTCATTAACTATGGATGCACCGAATCCAGATGTTTGGGGTTCTGCTGAATCCTGAACCCCCTGGTTGAGATTCTGCTGAATCCTGAACCCCCTGGTTGAGATTCTGCTGAGTCCTGAACCCCCTGGTTGAGGTTCTGCTGAGTCCTGAACCCCCTGGTTGAGATTCTGCTGAGTCCTGAACCCCCTGGTTGAGGTTCTGCTGAGTCCTGAACCCCCTGGTTGAGGTTCTGCTGAATCCTGAACCCCCTGGTTGAGATTCTGCTGAATCCTGAACCCCCTGGTTGAGGTTCTGCTGAGTCCTGAACCCCCTGGTTGAGGTTCTGCTGAGTCCTGAACCCCCTGGTTGAGATTCTGCTGAATCCAATGCAATATTCAGCCCAATCTGAATCCTGGATTCGGTGCATCCCTGCTTATTTCCATCCCTCTGGGGGGGGGGGGGGGGGGGACACCAAATGGTGAAAAACTGTCAGCTTTTGGCTGCTATTCTGCGACTGAGTTCTTGATTGTCGGGCTGGGTCTACTTCCCGCTTGAAACAACAACTGTTTTTTTATTGTTATTTTGACTGTATCTGTAAATCTGCTTTTGTGATTCTGTAAAATAAATAAGTTCATCGTTTGGACAGGAAGCAGAAGAGAAACATTTCCTGTCGGCTCTGCCTTTGTTTCTTCTCTTGGATGTTTTGTTTTTGCTACATGGACCCCTGACTACGTCCTGGACTGAACCTGTGGCACAGGCTGCTTCTGGTGCTTGGGCTCCGGCTATATCCTGGACATTGTGCTTGTAGCAGACTGTGTTTTCAGTTGTAACCTGCCTGTTCAATTCTGCTGTTTTTGTTTTGAAATAACTGCAAAGAAATGTTTCTCGGAGTTTGAAGAAGGCGACGTGTTTACAGCACAGCTTTAATTCAACCTCACACCCTTCACACCAAACGTAATGGCATTATTACGTCTTTAAATGAGTTATAAACAACAAGAGTCTTTAAAAGATGCATAACGATCCGTACGTGTCAGAAAGATTAGCTGGAGATGTTGTTAAATATGAATCTCATTTGACGTTTTTTTCTATGGTGGCTGAGTTACTTTTTCGCTGACTTTTTTTAGGGCTTCGTGTCGACCAAGCTGTCAGTATTATGAGACGTGCAACAACACAGTCAAAGATATTTGACTTCTCTTAAATGAAAGCAGGTCAGTCAGACATCCAGGGATTCCTGTCCTCCAGTCTGACCAGAGACAAACGGAGAAAGAGCTGGTTGACCTGCGCTGAAAACACTGAAGTCTTCTCTCTGTCTCTCTCTCTGTCTCTGTCTCTCTCTGTCTCTGTCTCTCTCTCTCTGTCTCTCTCTCTCTCTCTCTCTCTCTCTCTCTCTCTGTCTCTCTCTCTGTCTCTCTCTCTCTCTCTCTGTCTCTGTCTCTGTCTGTCTCTCTCTCCTCTCTCTCTCTCTCTCTCTCTGTCTCCCTCTCTCTCTCTCTCTGTCTC
>NW_027595437.1:120000-125000 GCF_031162955.1 Sander vitreus | reverse complement strand
ATACATTGTCGTGTTTCTTTAGAAATAAACAACGGACAAATAGAGTCTTTAAACGCTTCAGATGTAAAGGTATTCTCTGTCAAAGTGACGTCAGAATGAATGGCAGTCAATGGGATGCTAACGGGATGCTAACGGGATGCTAACGGGAGGTGATGGCTTGGTAGCATCAAAATGGCGCCATAGGAGCTACGCGGTCCGAGGAGAAGCTGACCCCGTTGGTGTTACATTTGTATGTTGTGTTTTATAAAGAACTGGTGTAAACCAGTTAATTGGGTTCATTTACTGTCACCAACTGGGCTTAATAAAGAGAAATATTATTTCAGCGTCACTGTGAAGACGAACGTTAGTTAAAAGGCATTTAAATGGAACTTAGCTTTCCAGTGTTGCTACGTTACGTACTTACGTTAGCTTCGCGCTAACATCAGTTAGCTAATATTAACAGTAATGCGGGGTGTGACAACAACAACTACAGCAAAACCTCCATGAAGAAAGGAGGAAGGACTTCACAAAAACAAGGTGAGATACATTTGTCTGTCTCTCAGCCTGTCTGTCTGTCTCTCAGCCTGCCTGTCTGTCTCTCAGCTTGTCTGTCTGCCTGCCTGTCGCTCTCAATGGAAACTTTGTGTCCTGTAGAAACCTGATGCTGTCTGTGGATCTGCCCGTCTCCCCTGCTGCTGATCCTCTCTTCGTACAGTATCAGACTGTCACACACCAGAGCAACATGATCACAGCTGTGTGTGTGTGTGTGTGTGTGTGTGTGTGTGTGTGTTACCTGTCCCTTCACCTGTCCATCATCAGACTGTCAGACAGTCTCTCTGTAACGTGATGCTGTCCGTCTACTGTACAGAAATAAAACCCCTCTTCCTGTCCTCCTCCTGATGATTAACCCTTTAATCACTCTGCTCGGTTGTTTTCTAGCTCGATAATTAACGGAGGACAGTTGTGGGACGGTATTGAGAAGTGTTTGTGTAGCGTCAGATATAATAGGAAAGGACAGACAGACAGAGAGACAGACAGACAGAGAGACAGACAGACAGACTGACAGGGTTAAATTAAGAAAAAGTAAAAAACTATACCAGATGTTTTCTAGTAGACTATACTTTTACTTCAGTAAGGATTTGAATGCAGGACTTTAACTTGTATTGGAGTATTTTCACAGAGTGTATGAGTACTTTAACTGCAGTAAAGCATCTGTTTCTTCTTGGAGTCCATCCAGTCTTCTCTATCTAACGCCTGTCGGCTCAGCTGTGCATCCGTCTGTTTGGCAGCCTCATTACGTCCACCTGCGTGTCCATCAGTCCGCCTGTCGGCCTTATCTACCTGTGGATCAGTCAGCGACACGCTGAGCCGGCAGTCTGCCCCAGCTTTGGCTTCATCCCCAGATTCAGTTTGTGTTCGGCTGTCAGACGTGACGAGGACGAGCGCTGTCTGCCAGCTGCGAGGCTCGCGGCGTTTTGTTTGACTAAACACTCATTAGGCGTCGGCGTGTTACGTTCAACAGCAGCAGGCCGTCTGCTGTACTGATGCAGTGGAGATAAACACAGCAGGAGGACTTCTGTAGGGCTGACAACAATTATTATCTTCATCGTCAGTCTATCTGGAGCTGTGATGGAAACTGTTCCCTCGTTCACTCCCTCACTGGTCCTCATATGGTCTTTATTAAAGAGTGAACTACAGACCATTTCACAGATGTAAACATAAACAGTTAGTTGTGCAATATCTCATTGTGTAAGGGCTGAGAGTATGATGAGAGTATTACTATACAGGTACCTGTCTAATGTATATGAGAGTATTACTATACAGGTACCTGTCTAATGTATATTACTATATAGGGACCTGTCTAATGTATATGAGAGTATTACTATATAGGGACCTGTCTAATGTATATGAGAGTATTACTATATAGGGACCTGTCTAATGTATATGAGAGTATTACTATATAGGTACCTGTCTAATGTATATGAAGACATTACTATATAGGTACCTGTCTAATGTATATGAGTATTACTATATAGGGACCTGTCTAATATATATGAGAGTATTACTATATAGGGACCTGTCTAATGTATATGAGAGTATTACTATATATGTACCTGTCTAATGTATATGAGTATTACTATATAGGGACCTGTCTAATGTATATGAGAGTATTACTATATAGGGACCTGTCTAATGTATATGAGAGTATTACTATATAGGGACCTGTCTAATGTATATGAGAGTATTACTATACAGGTACCTGTCTAATGTATATTACTATATAGGGACCTGTCTAATGTATATGAGAGTATTACTATATAGGGACCTGTCTAATGTATATGAGAGTATTACTATACAGGTACCTGTCTAATGTATATGAGAGTATTACTATATAGGGACCTGTCTAATGTATATGAGAGTATTACTATATAGGGACCTGTCTAATGTATATGAGAGTATTACTATACAGGTACTTGTCTAATGTATATGAGAGTATTACTATATAGGGACCTGTCTAATGTATATGAGAGTATTACTATACAGGTACCTGTCTAATGTCTATTACTATATAGGGACCTGTCTAATGTATATGAGAGTATTACTATACAGGGACCTGTCTAATGTATATGAGAGTATTACTATATAGGGACCTGTGTAATGTATATGAGAGTATTACTATATAGGGACCTGTTTAATGTATATGAGAGTATTACTATATAGGGACCTGTCTAATGTATATGAGAGTATTACTATATAGGGACCTGTCTAATGTATATGAGAGTATTACTATATAGGGACCTGTCTAATGTATATGAGAGTACTATATAGGGACCTGTCTAATGTATATGAGAGTATTACTATATAGGGACCTGTCTAATGTATATGAGTAGTACTATATAGGGGACCTGTCTAATGTATATGAGTATTACTATATAGGGAACCTGTCTAATGTATATGAAGTATTACTATATAGGGACCTGTCTAATGTATATGAGAGTATTACTATATAGGTACTTGTCTAATGTATATGAGAGTATTACTATATAGGGACCTGTCTAATGTATATGAGAGTATTACTATATAGGTACCTGTCTAATGTATATGAGAGTATTACTATATAGGGACCTGTCTAATGTATATGAGAGTATTACTATATAGGGACCTGTCTAATGTATATGAGAATATTACTATATAGGGACCTGTCTAATGTATATGAGTATTACTATATAGGGACCTGTCTAATGTATATGAGAATATTACTATATAGGGACCTGTCTAATGTATATGAGAGTATTACTATACAGGGACCTGTCTAATGTATATGAGAGTATTACTATACAGGGACCTGTCTAATGTATATGAGTATTACTATACAGGGACCTGTCTAATGTATATGAGAGTATTACTATATAGGGACCTGTCTAATGTATATGAGAGTATTACTATATAGGGACCTGTCTAATGTATATGAGAGTATTACTATATAGGGACCTGTCTAATGTATATGAGAGTATTACTATACAGGGACCTGTCTAATGTATATGAGAGTATTACTATACAGGGACCTGTCTAATGTATATGAGAGTATTACTATACAGGGACCTGTCTAATGTATATGAGAGTATTACTATACAGGGACCTGTCTAATGTATATGAGAGTATTACTATACAGGGACCTGTCTAATGTATAGAGTATTACTATATAGGGACCTGTCTAATGTATATGAGAGTATTACTATATAGGGACCTGTCTAATGTATATGAGAGTATTACTATACAGGGACCTGTCTAATGTATATGAGAGTATTACTATACAGGTACTTGTCTAATGTATATGAGAGTATTACTATACAGGTACTTGTCTAATGTATATGAGAGTATTACTATATAGGGACCTGTCTAATGTATATGAGAGTATTACTATACAGGTACCTGTCTAATGTCTATTACTATATAGGGACCTGTCTAATGTATATGAGAGTATTACTATACAGGTACCTGTCTAATGTATATTACTATATAGGGACCTGTCTAATGTATATGATAGTATTACTATATAGGGACCTGTCTAATGTATATGAGAGTATTACTATACAGGGACCTGTCTAATGTATATGAGAGTATTACTATATAGGGACCTGTGTAATGTATATGAGAGTATTACTATATAGGGACCTGTCTAATGTATATTACTATATAGGGACCTGTCTAATGTATATGAGAGTATTACTATATAGGGACCTGTCTAATGTATATGAGAGTATTACTATATAGGGACCTGTCTAATGTATATGAGTATTACTATATAGGAACCTGTCTAATGTATATGAGAGTATTACTATATAGGGACCTGTCTAATGTATATGAGAGTATTACTATATAGGGACCTGTCTAATGTATATGAGAGTATTACTATATAGGTACTTGTCTAATGTATATGAGAGTATTACTATATAGGGACCTGTCTAATGTATATGAGAGTATTACTATATAGGTACCTGTCTAATGTATATGAGAGTATTACTATATAGGGACCTGTCTAATGTATATGAGAGTATTACTATATAGGGACCTGTCTAATGTATATGAGAGTATTACTATACAGGGACCTGTCTAATGTATATGAGAGTATTACTATATAGGGACCTGTCTAATGTATATGAGAGTATTACTATACAGGGACCTGTCTAATGTATATGAGAGTATTACTATATAGGGACCTGTCTAATGTATATGAGAGTATTACCATATAGGGACCTGTCTAATGTATATGAGAGTATTACTATACAGGGACCTGTCTAATGTATATGAGAGTATTACTATACAGGGACCTGTCTAATGTATATGAGAGTATTACTATACAGGGACCTGTCTAATGTATATGAGAGTATTACTATACAGGGACCTGTCTAATGTATATGAGAGTATTACTATACAGGGACCTGTCTAATGTATATGAGAGTATTACTATACAGGGACCTGTCTAATGTATATGAGAGCATGTTTTGTGTTGCATGAGA
>NW_027595437.1:107500-112500 GCF_031162955.1 Sander vitreus | reverse complement strand
GCACTGCCGGCAGTCAGACTCAATGAGCCGTCTGATTGGTGGAGAGCTAACCAGGAAACGGGGAGCGGGATGAGCGTGACTAGAGTCTCTCAACATCTGATGAAGATCTTCTAAACTGACCTTTGTTGATCTGAAATGAAGACAGATTCAGCAGCTGCACGGCCTGTTTCTCTCTTCAGATGTTTCCAGAAACACGTTACGGTGAAATATTTTAGGACAATATGAGATCGTATTCTGAACGAGACGCCATGATGGTCGGGGAGCAGCCAGACCCACGTGACACGTTCGTCCAATCAGCTGCCGGTTTTCATTTTTGGGCAACAATCCAGATTAGCGCCGCCTGCTGTTATGGAGACGTATTACGTCTCGTCTCTTCGGTGTTCTGAGGAACTTTTTGGACCGACTCGGGGAGACTGATCAGTGATTTTGGATATCGTGATATGAGACTAGATATCATCTTAGATTTTGGATATCGTGATATGACATCAGTGTCTTCTCCTGGTTGTAAAGGCTGCGTTACGGTAAAGTGATGTCATTATCTGATCTCACCAGACTGTTGTAGCTGTTCTATTATTTCCCTTTAACCACTTACTCATTATATCTACATTACTGATGATTATTTATCTAACGTCTAAGTATGACGATATTTAGTTACAGCACTAATAGTCAACCCTAGAATATCGCCGCAATATCGACATCGAGGTATTTGGTGAAGAATATCGTGATATCTGACGTATTGTTTATCCAGAGTGTTGACCAGGAACTTGTTTGTCACTGTTTGGGCGGCTGTGGCTCAGTGGTAGAGCCTTCCTTCCCCTCCTGCCCTTTACCCTCCTCTCATCCCTCCCGTTTCATTTCTCTTCTCCCCCCAACACTCTTCACCCCTTCTCACTTTTCCTTTTCGTCTCCTCTTCTCTCCGTTTGACCCCTCCTCTTATTTCTCCTCCTATCTCTGTTTCCATTCTCTCTCCTATCATATGTCCTTTTCACCTCCTTACGTTTCCTCTTCAGACTAATTCTGAGTTAAATATCGTAGTTTTGTTTTCATCGCTGGGATTAATTCTGAAAACGTTACTGCACACGACAACATGGAAGCATTATATCTGAAATGGAGTAAACAACTTACTTAAACTTTTGCTTTTTAATCACAAATCATATTTATTATACAATCTATAAGCAATATATCGATATTACATGGATAAATGAGACTAATGTAAATGGTCTGCCACTACTGAAAGTGCTTTAACCCTGTGTGTGTGTGTGTGTGTGTGTGTGTGTGTGTGTGTGTGTCTGTGTGTGTGTGTGTGTGTGTGTGTGTGTGTGTGTGTGTGTGTGTGTGTGTGTGTGTGTGTGTGTGTGTGTGTGTGTGTGTGTGTGTGTGTGTGTGTGTGTGTGTGTGTGTGTGTGTCTGTGTGTGTGTGTGTGTGTGTGTGTGTGTGTGTGTGTGTGTGTGTGTGTGTGTGTGTGTGTGTGTGTGTGTGTGTGTGTGTGTGTGTGTGTGTGTGTGTGTGTGTGTGTGTGTGTGTGTGTGTGTGTGTGTGTGTGTGTGTGTGTGTGTGTGTGTGTGTGTGTGTGTGTGTGTGTGTGTGTGTGTGTTAGTGTGTATGTGTGTGTGTGTGTGTGTTAGTGTTAGTATGTGTGTGTGTGTGTGTGTGTGTGTGTGTGTGTGTGTGTGTGTGTGTGTGTGTGTGTCTCTGTGTGTGTGTGTCTGTATGTGTGTGTGTGTGTGTGAGTGTGTGTGTGTGTGTGTGTGTCTCTCTCCGTGTGCCTCATCACGTGTCTCGCTGTGAGGAATCAAGACAGCAGAAATCACCATGAACCTGGGTGTTTTATTTTGAAATGTGTTTTTATTTTGTAAATGATCCGGCTGCACTGTGGTCTTCCTGTATGTGATTTCCTGTCTGGCTCGACATTCACTCACGTCTCGCTCAAGAAATAGAGGCGACACGGCCGCTATACGCGCCCGGTATGAACGGACAGATAACACCAGGGGTACACGATTCAGAAAATGTCACAATTTGATTCAAAATCTATTTATTTCTCGGTTAAATAAACGATTCCCAGCATGTAAATGTAGTTACTTCTCTCATGTGATATTACTTTATATGTCTTCATACAAAAATAAAAACTTTTGCAACAAAAAACTTCCAAGTGCCAAGCTTTGGCCAACTTTCAAATACATTTAATTCATGTATAAAATAAAACTGTTAAATAAAAAGAGCTTTTGGTCCAGAGTTGGGTGGGAGTTTAGAGCACTGAAAGAGCAGCCAGGTCTCACCGCAGTTCGTGAAATGTTCACGTTATTGAATCTATTGATTCTTGATTATTTTGTGTCTCTGGTGCTTCCACACACAGACACACTTAGAAAACAACCCTCCATGCTGTTCTGAGTGAGATACGGTTCCTGAATGTGTCCTGTCTTCAGTCTCCGGGTCAGCTGGTCAACATCTGCACGGCTTGTGACGTCACAAGCCGAAACGAGCTGGCTAACCGCAACCGTTAGCTCGTAGCGTTAACGCTAGCATGCTACCTCGTTCTCAATAGCAAAGCACTGCTACAACACACACCAGTTCACCATCATCTACTAAAGAACTACTTCCATGTGCGCCCTCATTTAGAAGAAGTCTCCCAGCTAATCCTGCCTTGTAACTGACTGAAGGTGGAGAAACAGCCTTTCTTTTACTGTCTATGGAGCTAGCTAGCTGACATGAGCTACATCTGTGCTACTGAGCATGTGCAATCAAAGATAGTACTGAAGAAGAAGAAAAGAGGTCTCACTCTGTAGCTAAAACAGAGACCAGCTGAAAGAGGATCTGCAGCAGTGAGAGAGAGCGGTGCAGGACAACAACAATATGGTGTTTTTTGATAATTAAACCATGTAAACCTGTTCTGGTACAACCTTAAAATACAATTATGAACCTGGAAATGAGCATCATATGGGCGCTTTAATGTATTTAAATGGGAAGCATATTTCGTGATCACAGCACGACAACGGTAGGGAGTAGTATGAAAAACCAAAGATCCTCACAGGGAGGTTGGTTGGGGGGGAGGATGGGTCAAACAACACAGGACTTTCACCCAGGAGAGCGGGGATGGCGTCCTGCGTGTTGCAGTTCCTTTCAACGTTATTCTCTTCCTAACCTCAACCGTCCCGTTGTTGTCGTGGGCGTGTGGCGTTTAATTTCCCAGTGGCAGTTCGTGAAATGGTAACGGTCGGAATTCGTGACCTGTACACGAAATAAATGAGAAACTCGTGACCTGTACACGTATCAATGAATCAAAATAACGTGACTATTTACGAACTGGCGTGAGAGCGGGTTGGTTGACTGACATGTTAGGATGTTTACTTTTATGTCTTTAATGTTAATCTACGGGTGATGTCGTACCATGTGAGTGTTGCTAGTTTGTGGTGTTTCCAAAATACTTAACTTTTGCTTTGCAAAGCCTGCATATAGCCTGATTCCTATCAAGGTCCGTCTTCCCCTCGAGGTTATAAAAGCCGAAATGTGTCCAAACTCTCACCTTCAGTGAGGATGGAGCAGGTTTAATCATTCTTTCTGTGAGGTTAGCCATTGTTTGCGCCGACTAAACGACTTCTGCTGCACTCGTTGACGCAGCGCCATCTATGGGAATGGCGAGCTAAACTCATTTCAGGACAATAGTATACACGGCTTTACAAAATGAAAAAAAATAATAGGTTTTTGATTTGATTTTGACTCTGTAGAGCTTGAATCGCGATACGGATGTGAATTGGTTTTTTAGCACATTTCTTTTGCTTACGCGCCCGGTGTGTTTTCACTGTTAGTCTTTAATCTCTGCAGCATTAGGAAGTGGTTTCTCTTCAGGTGGATTTTCTGCAGATTCTTCCTTCAGCTGATCTTCTTTCTCTCTCTGGTTGTTTGTGTTATTCAGAGATGAAGATGAAGTGATGAAGAACACAGAGCGACATCATGGAGACACCATAGACAGTTACAGAAATGTACCACCAGGTCCCGTGTCTCTGGACGGAGACCAGTGAAGGACATTAGAAGCTCTTTCCCGGTGATGGCTGAGCGTTACTGAGCAGCCTCCAACTGAGCTTGAAGACGTAGATGTGACGTGAGCAACCTGTCTGAAAGTTGGAAGTCTTCTGGTAGCTGTGCCAAGAGAAATCTCAATCATTCCCAATCTAGCAGAGACGGAGAGCGTAGGTATATGTAAGGAGATAACATAGACACAGGCTCATTATTGATCACTAAAATGATAGTTAACATTAGTCATTACACTTAAACAGCTGATGGAAGTCCAAACTGCCTGAGAGCTTCTCCTGTACTATACGGTAACTCCTCTACTATGAGACAGGAAGTCTCGTGGTTATGACCCAATCGTTAGCCTATTGTTATAAAAACGTCTGCTACGGAGCCATAACGTGAGCTACAAGGTAATGGAGCCTTTTATACATTGTCGTGTTTCTTTAGAAATAAACAACGGACAAATAGAGTCTTTAAACGCTTCAGATGTAAAGGTATTCTCTGTCAAAGTGACGTCAGAATGAATGGCAGTCAATGGGATGCTAACGGGATGCTAACGGGATGCTAACGGGAGGTGATGGCTTGGTAGCATCAACATGGCTCCATAGGAGCTACGTGTTGTGGAGAGAGGCTGACCCCCTTGGGAGACACAAGACTGAAGCCCAGCAGAGGAAACAAGGCTAGAAGGTGCTGTCCTAGGCGATGATGGAGAGAGATTATTTTAGAACTTCTTAAATGAATCGATTAGTTGTCAACTATGAAATGAATCTCCAGCTATTTTGATAATCGATTAATCGGTTTATGTCATTTTTTCATGTAAAAACAGGTGAACGTGTGTGATGTCAGCGTGTTAAATGTGAACATTGTTCTAGTTTCTTCTCTCCTCTGGGACAGGAAACTGAAGATCTTTGAGTTGAGGACAAAACGAGACATAAGTATTTTTGTATGAGTCTGAGCATTGTCTTTTCATTCTGCCTTTAACATCAGCTG
>NW_027595437.1:95000-100000 GCF_031162955.1 Sander vitreus | reverse complement strand
CACACACACACACACACACACACACACACACACACACACACACACACACACACACACACACACACACACACACACACACACACACACACACACACACAGACACACACACACACACACACACACACACATACACACTACACAGACACACACACACACACACACACACACACACACACACACACACACACACACACACACACACACACACACACACACACACACACACACACACACACACACACACACACAGACACACACACACACACCCACTACACACACACACACACACACACACACACACCCTTATTGCACTGATGGCACGCCAACACACACACACACACACACACACACACACACACACACACACACACACACACACACACACACACACACACACACACACACACACACACACAGACACACACACACACACACACACACACACACACACACACACACACACACACACACACACACACACAGAGTCAGAGTGTGTCTCCTCTTACGATCGATACGTCCACAAAAAGCCTTTCCTCTGACCATCCTTCCCTCTTCTTTTTCTTCTTACTTCTCTGTTTCTCTCCTGAAACACCGTTGACTTTTCTACTCTGTGTGGTTCCACTCAGAGTTTCAGACCGTTTTATACAATCCCTTATCAACGGTCATCTCTTGTAACAGGATGTCCAGTGTTCAAAAACATGACATCATTCATTCATATCTTTAAATACATCTTGTACTTCATCACAATCATTGGTTCAACAAACTAATATATAGTGAAATACCACTGAACCGTTACTTCAGATCAGCCACACACAAGATACCTGTAGTTTCACTGGGTCATCGCTGGTACAATCATTAAATACTGTAGTACAAAATAGCTGATACATGTTTCATTCATACAGTTACACATTCATACCTCAAAGCTGCCCAGTACTACCACAGTCTGATCTGACCACATTCATACCTGGAAGCCGCCCAGTACTACCACAGTCTGATCTGATCACATTCATACTGGAAGCTGCCCAGTACTACCACAGTCTGATCTGATCACATTCATACTGGAAGCTGCCCAGTACTACCACAGTCTGATCTGATCACATTCATACTGGAAGCTGCCCAGTACTACCACAGTCTGATCTGATCCCATTCATACTGGAAGCTGCCCAGTACTACCACAGTCTGATCTGACCAC
The DNA here is from genome assembly GCF_031162955.1 of Sander vitreus. Lineage (NCBI taxonomy): Eukaryota > Metazoa > Chordata > Actinopteri > Perciformes > Percidae > Sander > Sander vitreus. The sequence continues at coordinate 98,808 of NW_027595437.1, read as the reverse complement.
ATTCATACCTCAAAGCTGCCCAGTACTACCACAGTCTGATCTGACCACATTCATACCTGGAAGCCGCCCAGTACTACCACAGTCTGATCTGCTGGCCACTGAGCAGTATAAATATATATATATAAATACAGTACTTTATATATATAAAGTATATATATAAAGTATATATAAAGTATATACCTCAATCATCAGTAACGTGTTGGCAGAATTGGACAAGCAGTTCCAAGGGCCTGCATGCATACAGTGCAGTACTGTCAGTACTGTAAATAGTCTTAAAGGGAGTACATGGGAGCATAGTAACAGTGTCTGGTAAACAGTAGTACATTACAGTAAAGGTAGTACATGGGAGCATAGTAACAGTGTCTGGTAAACAGTAGTACATTACAGTAAAGGTAGTACATGGGAGCATAGAAACAGTGTCTGATAAACAGTAGTACATTACAGTAGTAGTACATGGGAGCATAGAAACAGTGTCTGATAAACAGTAGTACATTACAGTAGTAGTACATGGGAGCATAGAAACAGTGTCTGGTAAACAGTAGTACATTACAGTAGTAGTACATGGGACCATAGAAACAGTGTCTGATAAACAGTAGTACATTACAGTAGTAGTACATGGGGCCATAGTAACAGTGTCTGGTAAACAGTAGTACATTACAGTAAAGGTAGTACATGGGACCATAGAAACAGTGTCTGGTAAACAGTAGTACATTACAGTAGTAGTACATGGGACCATAGAAACAGTGTCTGGTAAACAGTAGTACATTACAGTAGTAGTACATGGGAGCATAGAAACAGTGTCTGGTAAACAGTAGTACATTACAGTAAAGGTAGTACATGGGACCATAGAAACAGTGTCTGGTAAACAGTAGTACATTACAGTAAAGGTAGTACATGGGACCATAGAAACAGTGTCTGGTAAACAGTAGTACATTACAGTAAAGAACGATGATGAAATATTACTTCCATAGATACTGTGTTCTGATTGGTTCATGCTCCACACTAACTGGTGACAATGAAGCTGGTTATCTTGAAACGTTCATGATGTAAACATGGAGTATTGTTTGTCTGTACAACTATACATTAAGAGTACTGCAACAGGTACTCATCATTGTGAGCAGTTGTATTGATTGATAGTTAGATGATTGTAATGAAATGAAGAGACAGTCATCTGAAATGTAATGTGTGAAGTGCCTTTTGAAGTAGTAGTACTATGATGTTACTTTGTGTCATATAGAACATGTGTAAAAAACTGTAAAGGAACTCACCGTTCACACCGTCTGAGAGTGAAATAAGAAGTTGTCTCCAGTGTTTTTACGTTCAACCGTCTTTTAATCAAGATGATATTTTATTTGTTAGGACAATGCACATTAATCACCATCTCCGTAAAGGCGCCAGTGTTAGCCGGTCGTCTCACTAGTTACATAGAAATCCATCCATCCATCCATCTTCATCCGCTTATCCGGGGTCGGGTAGCGGGGGTAGCAGCTCCAGCAGGGGACCCCAAACTTCCCTTTCCCGGGCCACATTAACCAGCTCCGACTGGGGGATCCCGAGGCGTTCCCAGGCCAGGTTGGAGATATAATCCCTCCACCTAGTCCTGGGTCTCCCCTGAGGCCTCCTCCCAGCTGGACGTCCCTCCACCTAGTCCTGGGTCTTCCCCGAGGCCTCCTCCCAGCTGGACGTGCCTCCACCTAGTCCTGGGTCTCCCCCGAGGTCTCCTCCCAGCTGGACGTCCCTCCACCTAGTCCTGGGTCTTCCCCGAGGCCTACTCCCAGCTGGGACGTGCCTCCACCTAGTCCTGGGTCTCCCCGAGACCTCCTCCCAGCGGGAACATCCCTCCACCTAGTCCTGGGTCTTCCCGAGACCTCCTCCCCAGCTGGGAACATCCATCCACCTAGTCCTGGGTCTTCCCCGAGGCCTCCTCCCAGCTGGACGTCCCTCCACCTAGTCCTGGGTCTCCCCCGAGGCCTCCTCCCAGCTGGACGTGCCTCCACCTAGTCCTGGGTCTCCCCCGAGGCCTCCTCCCAGCTGGACGTGCCTGGAACACCTCCCTAGGGAGGCGCCCAGGGGGCATCCTTACCAGATGCCCGAACCACCTCAACTGGCTCCTTTCGACGTGAAGGAGCAGCGGCTCTACTCCGAGCTCCTCACGGATAACTGAGCTTCTCACCCTATCTCTAAGGGAGACGCCAGCTACCCTCCTGAGGAAACCCATTTCGGCCGCTTGTACCCTGGATCTCGTTCTTTCGGTCATGACCCAGCCTTCATGACCATAGGTGAGGGTAGGAACAAAAACTGACCGGTAGATTGAGAGCTTTGCCTTCTGGCTCAGCTCTCTTTTCGTCACAACGGTGCGATAAATTGAATGTAATACCGCACCCGCTGTGCCGATTCTCCGACCAATCTCCCGCTCCATTGTCCACTCACTCACGAACAAGACCCCAAGGTACTTGAACTCCTTCACTTGGGGTAAGGACTCATTCCCTACCTGGAGAAGGAACTCCATCGCTTTCCTGCTGAGAACCTAGAAAGCATGTCTGGATGTTGGGAGGAAACCCACTCAAACACGGGGAGAACATGCAAATTCCACACAGAAAGGCCCTGCCCTGACCGGGGATCGAACGCTGCCCAGTGTGCTGTGGGCGGCGGTGCTCACCACTGAGCCACACCCGTCCAGATGTAGTCTAACGTTTAAATGTCTGACTATAACATGAATTAGAAAAGATTAACTAAATATCCAGAAAACTGAACCAAATATCTGTGAAGTAACGAACAGTAAAGTAGAAATACTGTCTGTGTGTGTGTGTGTGTCCCTGTGTGTGTGTCTCTGTGTGTGTGTCTCTGTGTCTCTATGTGTGTGTGTGTGTGTCCCTGTGTGTGTGTCACTGTGTGTGTGTGTGTGTGTGTGTCTCTGTGTGTGTGTGTGTGTGTGTGTGTCTCTGTGTGTATGTCTGTGTGTGTGTGTTGTCTGTGTGTGTCTGTGTGTGTGTGTGTGTGTGTGTATGTGCCTCTGTGTGTGTGTGTCTCTGTCTGTCTGTGTGTGTGTGTGTGTCTCTGTGTGTGTGTGTGTGTGTGTGTGTGTGTCCCTGTGTGTGTGTCACTGTGTGTGTGTGTGTGTGTGTGTCTCTGTGTGTGTATGTGTGCGTGAGTGTGTCTCTGTGTGTGTGTCTCTGTGTCTCTATGTGTGTGTGTGTGTGTGTCCCTGTGTGTGTGTCACTGTGTGTGTGTGTGTGTGTGTGTGTGTGTGTCTCGTGTGTGTATGTGCGTGAGTGTGTGAGCTCGTGTGGCGTGTCAGCTCTGTGTCGTGAGCTGCATGGCATGACTGTTTTTATTTCGGCTCCCATGGTAACAGGTTAGAGCGTGCACACTGCCTGCATGACATGCACGTCTCAGGCGCAGCTAAAGCAGCGCCGAAAACACGTGCATGCTAGAAATCGGACCGACGCCTATTTTTCACGCTACATGCAAGCGTGTTGGAAGCGTTTCCAGGCAACATAGAATATGAAAAGATGTTTATATGTCATTTAGACACAAATACATTTAATAAATGACACGTTGATGTTTGAAAGTCTCGAGGTTTTGACATAAATGTAGATATAAGGATCTGTGCTAAGCTAGGCTAGATGGAGCCAGTTACCTCCAGGATCTGTGCTAAGCTAGGCTAGATGGAGCCAGTTACCTCCAGGATCTGTGCTAAGCTAGGCTAGATGGAGCCGGTTACCTCCAGGATCTGTGCTTAGCTAGGCTAGATGGAGCCGGTTACCTCCAAGATCTGTGCTAAGCTAGGCTAGATGGAGCCAGTTAC
>NW_027595437.1:85000-90000 GCF_031162955.1 Sander vitreus | reverse complement strand
TAATAATCTGAGTCTGTCAGCAGCAACAACAGAACTTTTAGTGGACGCTGACTGATGCTGAACATTAGTCCTGTAGCGATACTGGACCAGTTTCAGAGATTGTTGTTCCCATCAGACACTTAGGCCCTATCCTGCACCCGGTGGAGCCCAAAGCCCGACGCAAGTGTCTTTGCTAGTTTAAGAGGAGGTGTGTTCAGGTGCATTCTGGGCGTGCTGGTCTTACAGGGAGGTGTGTTCAGGTGCATTCTGGGCGTGCTGGTCTTACAGGGAGGTGTGTTCAGGTGCATTCTGGGCGTGCTGGTCTGACAGGGGTCTGACAGGGAGGTGTGTTCAGGTGCATTCTGGGAGTATTGCTATCTTGAGGCAGTGGGAAGTGATGGCACCATTGACCAACAAAAACCTGGTCTAAAGTCAATAACGCAGCATTTCATTGTTATTTTAACAGAGCATTAGTAAAATGCTCCTAGGCTCGTGCACAGCACGTGCACACTATGCTTGTTACACACACAGGGACGCACAGCAGCACACACACACACACACACACACACACACACACACACACACACACACACACATGCAGAAGATTACAAATACAAATATTACGGTGCAAATCCTCCATCATCACAGCAATGCTCCAAGGTCCAAACGCGCCTGGCTTTTAAAGGGAATGGGAGATGATCTCTGATTGGTTGATTGCATGTTACGCCCAAAACACACCTCTGATTAATGAAGACACTAAGGTCAACCCTTTAGAACCATGACCCCGGTGCACGGACCCTTTTACTAGCAGAAGTGGATTAGGACGCCCTAAACACACCTGCAGCAGGCGCTTCACGCCGTGACCTCAGATCGTTAGAATAGGACCCTGAAAGATTGTTGTTACCATCAGACACTTAGACACAAAAACATGAGAAAACAGGGTCCAGGTTGAAAAATACCAAACATACGCTTACAATAATCTTCCGTGAGTTTGTTCACTCTCCTCGTGTCTGAAGTCTTAAAACCTCTTCTAAAATGCTGCGACTCCATTTAAAAAAAAAAAAGCTGTTCTTCTTGGTTCCTGAAGGATGAGAGACAGGAAATCCACTGACTCAGTTCAGCTCTCACACGGTGATAACCATAAAACCAGCAGCCATCCCATTACCGGAAGCTCTCGGGGCTGAAGCCGCCTGCAGCTGCTCGCCGTGAGGGAAACGCTGATCCCAGAGCTGTGGATTAAAAGCATCACGTGGAGGCTGTTAATGTGTAATGTGAAGCCGATAAACACATAATGTCAGCAGGGAATCCCACAGAGAGAACAGAACTAATACAAAGCCACCCGCCACATTAAAAGAAAGTCGTTCTCACATTTTTCAGAGTTTTCACATCTTCTGCAAGTTAATATTAGCCTGACGAGCCAGACCCACGTCCAGATGCTGGGTCTGGGTCTGACCCACGTCCAGATGTTGGGTCTGGGTCTGACCCACGTCCAGATGTTGGGTCTGGGTCTAACCCACGTCCAGATGTTGGGTCTTGGTCAGACCCACGTCCAGATGTTGGGTCTGGGTCTGACCCACATCCAGATGTCTGACCCACGTCCAGATGCTGGGTCTGGGTCTAACCCATGTCCAGATGTTGGGTCTCGGTCAGACCCACATCCAGATGTTGGGTCTGGGTCTGACCCACGTCCAGATGTTGGGTCTGGGTCTGACCCACATCCAGATGTTGGGTCTCGGTCAGACCCACATCCAGATGTTGGGTCTGGGTCTGACCCACGTCCAGATGTCTGACCCACGTCCAGATGCTGGGTCTGGGTCTAACCCATGTCCAGATGTTGGGTCTCGGTCAGACCCACATCCAGATGTTGGGTCTGGGTCTGACCCACATCCAGATGTTGGTCTGGGAGCTCCCCATTGGCTGGGCTCAATCCGAGGGGCGGGATCAACGGTTGTCTTTCAGATTCCCTCTGCACCAATAGAACAGCTCTCCAACCAATCAGAGCAGAGCTAGCTGATAGATTACACTCTAAACTCTGAACACATCTTCCTTTTTTAAGAATGACTTCAGGGCCGTTCTTTGTTCTTTTCTCAAAGAAAAGCTTAAAGGACAATTCCGATGCAAAACGAACCTAGGGGTTAATAACAGATGTGCATCCACTCTGTCGTTCTCTGGGACATGTTTTCATGCTAATCCAATGTGTTTGAAGCTTGAAACAAGCTAGCTTAGATTAGCTTACAACGTGGATGTCAGCGGTCCGCGCTAGCTTGAAACAACATCTCCCCGTTGTGGCGTTTAGTTTCCCCGTTGTGGCGTTTAGTTTCTCCGTTGTGGCGTTTAGTTTCCCCGTTGTGGCGTTTAGTTTCCCCGTTGTGGCGTTTCATCTCCCCGTTGTGGCGTTTAGTTTCCCCGTTGTGGCGTTTAGTTTCCCCGTTGTGGCGTTTAGTTCTCCGTTGTGGTGTTTAGTTTCCCCGTTGTGGCGTTTAGTTTCCCCGTTGTGGCGTTTCATGTCCCCGTTGTGGCGTTTAGTTTCCCCGTTGTGGCGTTTAGTTTCCCCGTTGTGGCGTTTAGTTTCCCAGTTGTGGCGTTTAGTTTCCCCGTTGTGGCGTTTAGTTCCCCAGTTGTGGCGTTTCATGTCCCCGTTGTGGCGTTTAGTTTCCCCGTTGTGGCGTTTAGTTTCCCAGTTGTGGCGTTTAGTTTCCCCCGTTGTGGCGTTTAGTTCCCCCGTTGTGGCGTTTAGTTCCCCCGTTGTGGCGTTTAGTTCCCCCGTTGTGGCGTAACGAAAGCTCCTTCTCCGTCCGGTCAAATATTTAATCTCACGTGAATGGCGGCCATAATGCTGCAAGTTTTGCTTTCGTTGCCTCATTTTCGACTCACCATTTGTGCCGCTGCCGTGAATTCACGCCCACTCGCGTCTTTGCAGCGACTTTGAATGCAATGGCGCTGCCAATAAAAGGCGTAAACGCGCCCGTGTGAATAGTCTGCCTTCCTCGTAGCGCCCCCTGAAGACAGCAGTGTTCATTACAGCCACCGTATGAAACAACATACTCATGATTTAGCTTTTCTGAAAGTCTTTCTTGTTGTAGCATTTAACGCATGTTGTTGTTGAAACAATGGAAACACTGCAGCAACAGCAACAGCGGTCAGATGGAGGCTGTGTGTTTGTGTTTGTTTATATGCGATGCGTGTCTGTTTGTGTGCGTGTTGTGGGGTGTTGTATGTGCTTCAGTGCAGCTGAATGGACAGACACCAGCAGGCTGAAAGTTCATTCATTATTCATCAACACACACACACACACATTTTACTGAGGTAGGTACAGGAAGGTGTGTGTGTGTGTGTTCTTGTTTAAATATATTCGTGGGGTCCAAAAACCGGGAGTCCAGTATACTTGTGGGGTCCGGACAGCTTTGTGGGGCCAAAATGCTGGACCCCCCCCAAGGTTAAAGGTCTGTTTGAGGGTTAAGACCTGGTTTTAGGATTAGTGTTAGAATGAGGTTCTGGTTAGGGTGAGGGTAAGGGTTAAGGTTAGGCATTTAGTGGTGATGGTTAAGGTTAGGGTAAGGGGCTAGGGAATGTGTTATGTTAACGATGGGTCCCCACAAAGATAGTGAAACGCACTATGTGTGTGTTTGTGTTTGTGTTTGTGTGTGTGTGTGTGTGTGTGTGTGTGTGTGTGTGTGTGTGTGTGTGTGTGTTTGTGTGTGTGTGTTTCTGTGTGTGTGTGTAGGATTTGTATTTGACTGTTTTTGTAAGGACATTTCTGTTTTATTTGTGGTGAGTTTGGTCTGTTTTTCTGGCAGATTTTTAAATACTGACCCCCCCTACAGTAAAACCCTTTTCAAACCATTTTGATATCAAGCCAAACACGGGATATGTTCCCCCCTACAGCACCAACTCAGTCGATCCAAAAGAAAGAAACACTCTGGGTTGTTTGCATTTCTTTAACCAATCACAACGGTCGTGGGCGGCGCTGAGCTCCAGATGCAGCAGACTGCTAAATAGTCTCAGGAAGAAACTAACTCACCAGCGCCGGTTGCACATTACATACTTTGTATTTAAACGGTTTCTTCACAATGTCTGAATGGCATCTCTTTGTCACGTAAGGGCCCTGTTCATGTTGCACAGACATTTTAATTGCATTTGCATCTGCTAAGAGGCACAAAGCTCTCTTTATAAGATGCCCCGACAACTGGCATTTCAGCTAACAGGCCATTAGCTGCAGCAACTCCAGTTTGCTAGCACTGATTTTGCTCGTTTTTTTTCCTATCAACAGTACTCGGAGATATATAGCGATCAAGATTCAGGTAAAAATCGGTAAAAATTGTCCTTTAAGAGTAGTCGTATAATTAGTTTTAGCAATATTAGATATGCAGAACAAAAAAACTGTATTTTTGAACATATTTGTGAAGAAAAGATCTGCTGACAGTTCTTGAAGCGATGAAGAGGTTGAACATCCAGACTCGCTGTGATTCAAACCCACTGTGGACTTTATGCAATAAACAACGACAATAACTTTTCATCTGAAGACAAAGAGCCGAAACTTTATTGTGTTTGGTTTTATTGAATGAAAAACGCAGAGGGAGGAAATAAAGAGAGAGCTGCTGTGTTTTTCCTCTGCGGACGTCTGATCATAAAAAACCTCTTTAATAACCTGCAACGTTATATAGCTTCATCCTAAACGTACGGACATGATTTCAGCTCCGTCGCCCATCTGTCAGTCTGCCTGAGTGTCGGCGTCAGAGGTGGGAGTAAGTCACACAAGTCACAAGTCACTGTGGTGACCTACAAATGATATCCAGCTACAAAAAGCCTGAAAAGTCAAACGTTAACGTAACTGTGTCCCTATCCAGACACCTCCGGTCTGACGCAGTTTGGGGTCTTTTTCGCGGTGCTTTTCCTGAGCGATCGCCCCCCAAAGTGCACGTAGAAGTAATGTCCACGCTCTAAGAATGTACAAGCGAATGTTCATACATGTACGTGGACATTTACACGCCACGCTGACGCCACGCTGACGCCACGCCACG
>NW_027595437.1:62500-80000 GCF_031162955.1 Sander vitreus | reverse complement strand
TAAAATCATGTCTGTATTTAACCTTTGTGTTGTCTTCTGGTCGACCGTGCACTTCTTGTCCTTCTGGGTCAAAACTAACACTTTATTTGGACCGTTTTCGTTGATATTTTTGACAAATGTTCTGACGTTTTTGTCACTTTTTTTTTCACACAGTTTTTTTTCACATTTTGTCACCTTTTTCCCATGTTTTCATCAACTTATTACCAATAGTTTTACACGTATTTGTGGAATTCAGAGTCAATAAATCTCATTTATAGGTAATTATACCTGTGAATGATTTTGACTGAGGAATGAATATTAAATGACTGAATGAAAATATGAAAATGAACATTAGAGGAATGTATCACAGACGTGTGGACGTCAACGTTTAGTCAGGTTTTGAAACCATTTCAATTTTTTCAAATGCTATATAATTGAATACCCACAATTCAATGAAAGTAGTGATCGAGTACCTGCAATTGTACTTTATTTTTTGACTAATTTGGTTAAAAAGAAACCCATATTTCTGATATAGAAGTTTTGAGAACGGGTCAAGTTTGACCTGAGGACAATCTGCTGATGCTGCATCAAAAACAGCAAGTTCTGCAGTTTATATAGAAATGAAACGGGCTCTGTGGGCCGCCAGGCCTGCAATACCCCAGGGGGAAACCATGCATTTTGGCCCTTCATATGAAAGCATTTGGGCTCCTCTGCCCTAAAGAGATGTGGGGGGATTATTTATTGTTTTATACTTTCTGGTGCGCACAAGAAACTTGCAACTTCAGAGGTGCAGTCTTGAGGAATTCATCTTCATGAAAAAGCAACCAAATGTCCCTGATAGTGTCATCAATTATAGGACATGCCATCCCATCTGTAGCCTCTATCTACGCCACGTGGACCAGCCATAATGTGCAGAAAGTGCTAGACAATCCCTCCCACCCTGACAGGCCCCTCTTCCAACTACTGCCCTCTGGAAAGAGAGTTCAGAGTCTCAGGGGCAAAACATCCTGCTTTTGTATCAAACCTACCCTGCCACTATTAGGCTCATTAGTGCTCTGGCACCTTGCAGAGCAAAGCTGGACTAGATGCACGTTATAGACTGCAACAGACACTTTATGGGAAGGTGGAATAGCACAAGGTCTCTGCAGCTGTTTACTGGTTTGAATGATTGGTCTTTGTGTCTTCTATGTACTGAATGTTCCTGTGTATGTATTGCCTTTTTTAACCTGATTGGCACCAAGACAAATTCCAATCATCTGTGTTGACATGGCAGTATGGTATTGAACTTGAACTTGAACAAACTCAAAGATGACACAGTAACTGTTGACTGTTTTTATGCTGTGAATGTGAAATATTAACTTTAGCCACATAACGTTAGCAGTACTTTGTAAGCATCATTTTGCTAGCCTTACCCCGAGTTTCCACCGGTTGCGTTGTAATTGTAATTGTAAGTCGCTTTGGATAAAAGCGTCAACTAAATGACATGTAAAAGAAAATGCCCCTGCACTCAATCGGATAGACCTACAACCAATCAGAGCAGCAGATAGACCTACAACCAATCAGAGTAACAGATAGACCTACAACCAATCAGAGCAGCAGATAGACCTACAACCAATCAGAGCAACGGATAGACCTTCAACCAATCAGAGCAGCAGATAGACCTACAACCAATCAGAGTAACAGATAGACCTACAACCAATCAGAGCAACGGATAGACCTTCAACCAATCAGAGCAACGGTTAGACCTACAACCAATCAGAGCAACGGATAGACCTTCAACCAATCAGAGCAACGGTTAGACCTACAACCAATCAGAGCAACAGATAGACCTACAACCAATCAGAGCAACGGATAGACCTTCAACCAATCAGAGCAACGGTTAGACCTACAACCAATCAGAGCAACAGATAGACCTTCAACCAATCAGAGCAACGGTTAGACCTACAACCAATCAGAGCAACGGATAGACCTACAACCAATCAGAGCAACGGATAGACCTACAACCAATCAGAGCAACAGGATAGACCTACAACCAATCAGAGCAACGGATAGACCTACAACCAATCAGTGCAACGGATAGACCTACAACCAATCAGAGCAACGGATAGACCTTCAACCAATCAGAGCAACGGTTAGACCTACAACCAATCAGAGCAACGGATAGACCTACAACCAATCAGAGCAACAGATAGACCTACAACCAATCAGAGCAACGGATAGACCTACAACCAATCAGAGCAACGGTTAGACCTACAACCAATCAGAGCAACGGTTAGACCTACAACCAATCAGAGCAACGGATAGACCTTCAACCAATCAGAGCAACAGATAGACCTACAACCAATCAGAGAAACAGATAGACCTACAACCAATCAGAGCAATAGATAGACCTACAACCAATCAGAGCAATGGATAGACCTACAACCAATCAGAGCAACGGTTAGACCTACAACCAATCAGAGCAACGGATGGACCTACAACCAATCAGAGCAACGGATAGACCTACAACCAATCAGAGCGCCCCATCTTCTCAGTGACCATCGGGGGCCAGCTGATAAATTAAACTTTTGCAGAATCCCATATAGGAAGGACGGCAAAAACATCTTTCCGATCAACAAATGCCTTGATCACGGTTCTCTGTTCCTCTTTTAAAAGGAATGCGCTGTCGATATCTTCTATAACAGACGCGATGGCGGCCATCTTTGTTGTAAACTAATTCAACCCAAGCGCTCTTTGGTGACGTGGTTGATGACGTTACTGTTGATCATTTATTTTTATTTCTGTTTATTTGAATAGGGACAGATACAAAAGACATAGATTATTACACAAAGAACAATCCGATGCCCGTATCAGTGTTTATAGCCATGGCTAATTGGCAACACCTGTCCCTAGAAGAAGATATAGGAGTCACATGTTTACAGTGAGTACAATAAAAAGTCCAAAAAACCAGTTAGTAGCAATAAAAATAAGTGTAGTAAATAAACACATTCACTCGAGCTCACACAGATGCACACCTCGCATACACACAGCTATATATTTCATATGTCATGATCACACTGCTGCTGCTGCATGGGCCATGCTTTTGATAGTTTTAAAGGTTTAAAGGTGGACATTTTAGTTCAAGAGTCTTTATATTTTTTGGAAGCCAGTTCCACAGATTGGCTTCTTTCACAGAAAAAACATTTTGGGCAAAAGATGTTTTACAAAATGGATCTTTACAGTCTCCACATGCAGCAGCTCAGCCTGTTCACACATTTACAAAGTGACTCAGGTGCAAGTCCAGTCAAATGTTTAAAAAACAATCTGTCCATCATCGTATAAAGCCCGCCCTGACGATGTGATTGGGCTGAACAGCTCTGGTGTGGAGCATAGTTGCTCCACAACGGATCAAGTCCAGACCGAACTTCCCTACCTCAAATGTTGTGGGCGGGGCTAAGCTCGGCTGGCATCCAGGCTAATAACTTGAGACTTAAGACCACTGCTATTCCACTTCCTGCCCGGCTGTCTGAACACCCTGTGGCTTGCGTGAAAATAGACCTGGCTCGTATCTTTGGTGGAGCGGAGAGCTGCTTCACGCACGCTTCTGGGACACTGGTGGAACATCAAGCATTGACTTGAATGGCACCGATTGCTCGCTGCAGTTGCGGCGCTTCTGGAGACGCAGTGCAGACACGTCCGGTGGAAATTAGGGTTAGAATGGTTTCTCCTGAGCACCAGAAAGTATCTTGTGCTCACGAATAATAATTCCCTTTAGGGACTCATTTTTATGAACCATAAGTAAAGATTCCTTGATGCCCGTCCCTCGTCCCTCCTCTGTGACATAAACTGAAACTAAATCATCTATTTTATTCGTTTCTCTTTCTGCAGACATGGAAGAACACTCTGGACCGCTATCCGGAGACGCTGCTGGGTTCTTCGGAGAAAGAGTTTTTCTACAACGAGGAAACGCAGGAATTCTTCTTCGACCGAGACCCCGAAATGTTCCGGCACATTCTGAACTTTTACCGCACGGGGAAGCTCCACTACCCCCGAAACGAGTGCATCCAGGCCTTCGACGAAGAGCTGGCCTTCTACGGCATCGTGCCGGAGATCATCGGAGACTGCTGCATGGAGGTACACATCAACTTCCTCTGCACAAAGAAATATATTCTGTTTCTGTTTCTGTTGGCGCAAAGGAGGAGCTACAGCATTTAGTTTAAGGGCGTTTTCACACCTAAAAGTCTGGACCAAGGTCTGAACCAACGTTCATGTTTAAAGGTCCCATGGCTAAGGCCTATGTAAAAGAGACTTCAGATACAGTATTAGGGGACCACTAAGGCCTATATAAAAGAGACTTCAGATACAGTATTAGGGGACCACTAAGGTCTATATAAAGAGACTTCAGATACAGTATTAGGGGGACCACTAAGGTCTATATAAAAGAGACTTCAGATACAGTATTAGGGGACCACTGAGGTCTATATAAAAGAGACTTCAGATACAGTATTAGGGGACCACTAAGACCTATATAAAAGAGACTTCAGATACAGTATTAGGGGGACCACTAAGGCCTATATAAAAGAGACTTCAGATACAGTATTAGGGGACCACTAAGGCCTATATAAAAGAGACTTCAGATACAGTATTAGGGGGACCACTAAGGTCTATATAAAAGAGACTTCAGATACAGTATTAGGGGACCACTAAGGCCTATATAAAAGAGACTTCAGATACAGTATTAGGGGACCACTAAGGTCTATATAAAAGAGACTTCAGATACAGTATTAGGGGACCACTAAGGTCTATATAAAAGAGACTTCAGATACAGTATTAGGGGACCACTAAGGTCTATATAAAAGAGACTTCAGATACAGTATTAGGGGACCACTAAGGTCTATATAAAGAGACTTCAGATACAGTATTAGGGGACCACTAAGGTCTATATAAAAGCATCCAAAAAGCAGCATGTCATGGGACCTTTAATTACATTGTATACATTTGGTCCCGTTCTTTTTAGTTTCACATAGTGATTTTCCGAACTTTCCATGTGTATATATATATATATATATATATATATATATATATATATATATATATATTTATTTTTTTATTAGTTTATTAGTCAGGGACAATGCAGTGCACATTATTACATACATATCACAGTCAAAGCCACAACAATATGTGTAGATGTGTTGCATGAAAGGTTTCTAGCCAATAGGCTAATTTGCAACCCCAGTCCCTGGTCAGGCCTTTCTAAAAACATTATCCAAATATATATATATATATATATACATAGTGTGAGTTACACAATCATGCAGCAGACACACTGTATACTACTTGTCACTTTTAAGGTAGTCTATATCCTTTACTTTTCACTTCTGCTCCCATGCTGACGGCAATCCCGCTGGATCTCCCTCGTTTAGGCCGGATGTCTGTCCCCTTCCTCTGTTTTTGTGTTGGCGTTCTAACCTCTGGTGGATTTGTGAGGACTATGGTTAACTGCTCCTCAGATCTCTGCAGGGTAAATCCAGACACCCCCAAAAGAACATCATCCCTAGACAGAACGTCTCCCCAGCTGCTTCGCGACCGGTCTTGGAGCCCGAAACAGGAAAAGTGTAAAATCTTTTATCAAATTAAGTCCAATTTTATATATCCTCGAGTCCGAGTCGAGTCTCGAGTCCTCAGTCCGCGAGTCCAAGTCAAGTCATGAATCCGCGAGTCCGAGTCAAGTCCTCAGTCCACGAGTCCAAGTCAAGTCCTCAGTCCGCGAGTCCAAGTCAAGTCATGAATCCGCGAGTCCGAGTCAAGTCCTCAGTCCACGAGTCCAAGTCAAGTCCTCAGTCCGCGAGTCCGAGTCAAGTCATGAGTCCAGAGAATAGAGACTCGAGTCGGACTTGAGTCCGAGTCCAGGACTCGAGTCCTCCATCACTGGCTAACATGACTCGTCAGATAAAGTGACAAAAGCGACAAAAAATTCCCTAAAAAAAAGCTACAACATTGGATAAATGCTTTATGCTGAGTGGTGAGTGTCGGCTTTCATCAGAGTGTTTTTATGTATTATCTGCTCTAGCTTTTCCATCCTTTCAGACACAGATATGGTGATAATAATGGCCCAAAATGATGTGAATTTGTATTTATGTATTGAAAAACATCACATTTTCTTAAGAGAGGAAACCTTAAACCTCTGGCCAAAATACGTGCACCCAAGTTTTCCCAACCCATTCTCACTCCGAACTCGTAAAATACGGACGTTTGGGCAGTGGCTGTCAGCGTGTACCGGGAGAGCAGCAGCTATACAGGGATTTAGAGAGTAGGATGTAAGGGGAAATTCCCATAGACAGTATATATAACGGACCACCAGATCCAGTGTCTCTGGACGGAGACCAGTGAAGGACATTAGAAGCTCTTTCCCGGTGATGGCTGAGCGTTACTGAGCAGCCTCCAACTGAGCTTGAAGACGTAGATGTGACGTGAGCAACCTGTCTGAAAGTTGGAAGTCTTCTGGTAGCTGTGCCAAGAGAAATCTCAATCATTCCCAATCTAGCAGAGACGGAGAGCGTAGGTATATGTAAGGAGATAACATAGACACAGGCTCATTATTGATCACTAAAATGATAGTTAACATTAGTCATTACACTTAAACAGCTGATGGAAGTCCAAACTGCCTGAGAGCTTCTCCTGTACTATACGGTAACTCCTCTACTATGAGACAGGAAGTCTCGTGGTTATGACCCAATCGTTAGCCTATTGTTATAAAAACGTCTGCTACGGAGCCATAACGTGAGCTACAAGGTAATGGAGCCTTTTATACATTGTCGTGTTTCTTTAGAAATAAACAACGGACAAATAGAGTCTTTAAACGCTTCAGATGTAAAGGTATTCTCTGTCAAAGTGACGTCAGAATGAATGGGAGTCAATGGGATGCTAACGGGATGCTAACGGGAGGTGATGGCTTGGTAGCATCAACATGGCGCCATAGGAGCTACGGGTTGTTAACAGACACTAACCCCCTTTGAAATTCAGCGTAGGGAGGTTGGTCGGGGGGAGGATGGGTCAAACACAGGACTTTCACCCAGGAGAGTCCCTTTCTTCTTTAACCGTCCCGTTATTCCCACGTGACATGGAAACGTAAGCAGACCCACGACCTTTTCCTGAACATAACTGTGTCAAAAGTGACGCCAATAGTCCCGACCAAGCACGTTTAGTTAAAGCACGTTATATGACGCTAAAGGAGACTTTTAGCGTCAATAACAACGGCGAAGGCACCTGACCAAGCGTCATTGTCTGTTTTTATACCGTCCACTGACTCATGAATGCTTCTGTGTTTTGGGAGACACACAAATGTTGATTCAACTGTGAGAGATTCTCATTTCAGGATTTGTTTTTTTCTTACTCGCTCAACACTTCCCCCACAATTTCCCACGAGAAACACTCCACATGCTTTTTATTTTTATTCTTTGAGTAATTTCACAGATTTCGCTGCTTTTCTTCTCCGGTAAATTATATAATTTCATCTCGGATTTGAGGCAAACTGTTTGAAGGAGGAATTGAACTTCCTTTTAGACAGATTTCTTCACTGTGGGGGCCGCTGGCTGCTGCCAGAGTCTCATTTATTCATTTACTTTATTGATGCTAAACAACCAGATATTTGAACTGACACGAAGCCAACTTGTTAAATTAGGACGGTTTATCCGGTGTTAGGGCTCCTGGACACTGGCTGTGTGGCGTGAGCCTGTCAGCTGTGTGAGCATGTCAGCCGTGTGGCGTGAGCCTGTCAGCTGTGTGAGCCTGTCAGCTGTGTGAGCATGTCAGCCGTGTGGCGTGAGCCTGTCAGCTGTGTGGCGTGAGCCTGTCAGCTGTGTGAGCATGTCGGCTGTGTGGCGTGAGCCTGTCAGCTGTGTGAGCATGTCAGCTGTGTGGCGTGAGCCTGTCAGCTGTGTGGCGTGAGCGTGTCGGCTGCGTGGCGTGAGCGTGTCTCTGTGTGGCGTGAGCGTGTCAGCTGCTTGGCGTGAGTGTGTCGGCTGTGTGGCGTGAGCCTGTCGACTGTGTGGCGTGAGCCTGTCAGCTGTGTGGTGTGAGCCTGTCAGCTGTGTGAGCATGTCAGCTGTGTGGCGTGAGCCTGTCGGCTGTGTGGCGTGAGCCTGTCAGCTGTGTGGCGTGAGCGTGTCGGCTGCGTGGCGTGAGCGTGTCGGCTGCGTGGCGTGAGGGTGTCGGCTGCGTTGCGTGAGCATGTCAGCTGCGTGGCGTGTCCGTTTTTATTTGGGCTCCCATGGTAACAGGTTAGAGCGTGCACACTGCCTGCATGAAACGCACGTCTCAGGCGCAGCTCGAAAACGCGTGCATGCTAGAAATCGGACCGACGCCTATTTTTCACGCTACGCTGTGTTGGAAAAAGTTTCCAGGCAACATAGAATATGAAAAGATGTTTATATGTCGTTTAGACACAAATACATTTAATAAATGACATGTTGATGTTTGTAAGTCTCGAGGTTTTGACATAAATGTCATAAAAAAATAAAAAATAAAAAAAATATAAATATAAAAAATATAAATATATATATATATATATATATATATATATATATTATTGCTAATATTGCACCTGTCAATACAGAAGGAAATATTCTGGAGCCTATTTTGCCGTCAACCCTGCCAACGTTGTCGTTGCTGTAATCAGATCAGAATATATTTATGTTTATCCCCAAGGGGGTCAGCTTCTCCTCACAAAGCATACCTCCTATGGAGCCATGTTGATGCTACCAAGCCATCACCTCCCGTTAGCATCCCGTTAGCATCCCATTGACTGCCATTCATTCTGACGTCACTTTGACAGAGAATACCTTTACATCTGAAGCGTTTAAAGACTCTATTTGTCCGTTGTTTATTTCTAAAGAAACACGACAATGTATAAAAGGCTCCATTACCTTGTAGCTCACGTTATGGCTCCGTAGCAGACGTTTTTATAACAATAGGCTAACGATTGGGTCATAACCACGAGACTTCCTGTCTCATAGTAGAGGAGTTACCGTATAGTACAGGAGAAGCTCTCAGGCAGTTTGGACTTCCATCAGCTGTTTAAGTGTAATGACTAATGTTAACTATCATTTTAGTGATCAATAATGAGCCTGTGTCTATGTTATCTCCTTACATATACCTACGCTCTCCGTCTCTGCTAGATTGGGAATGATTGAGATTTCTCTTGGCACAGCTACCAGAAGACTTCCAACTTTCAGACAGGTTGCTCACGTCACATCTACGTCTTCAAGCTCAGTTGGAGGCTGCTCAGTAACGCTCAGCCATCACCGGGAAAGAGCTTCTAATGTCCTTCACTGGTCTCCGTCCAGAGACACGGGATCTGTTGGTCCATTTATGATCGTCTATGATGTGTACAGACAAGGCTAGCAGCAGCAGCGTCAGACACGTTTCTGGTGTGCAAAGACATAGAAAATGCCACGCAGCCGCCATGCAACTGACACGCAACAGAAATGCCACGCTTACACCACGCAGCCAGTGTGAAATGGGCCAAAGGCTGTGTTCAGACAGCCTGCGTCGGCCGGCAGACGGTGCAGCAAAAACTCAGCTGAAAAGTTGAGACAGAGTCAACTTTTGGAGAAACCCAACCCTGTGTCATGCTGCGGTTGCCAGTCATGTGCACGTGGATCAGACTTGTAGGAGTGTTTTGAGGAGGTGTGAGAGTCCCGTACAGGAAACAGGAAACATCACTGCCTCTATCTCTGCCACAAGAAAGTTTTAAAACACCAAACACAAGCTCTGAACTGCCCGGGAGTTTGAGGAACAGCTGACTGTTTCTGGATGGTCTATGGATAGATGGATGAATGGATGGATGGATGGGTGGGTGGATGGATGGATGGATGGATGGATGATAGATGGATGGATGGGTGGATGGATAGATGGATGGATCGGTGGATGGATGGGTGGATGGATGGGTAGATGGGTGGATGGATGGATGGATGGATGATGGATGGGAGGATGGATGGATGGATGGGTGGGTGGATGGATGGGTGGATGGATGGATGGATGGGTAGATGGATGGGTGGATGGATGGATGGGAGGATGGATGGATGGATGGGTGAATGGGTGGATGGATGGATGGATGGGTGCATGGATGGATGGATGGGAGGATGGATGGATGGATGGGTGGATGGATGGTCGATGGGTGGATGGATGGATGGGTGGACAGGTGGATGGATGGATGAATAGATGGATGATGGATGGGTAGATGGATGGGTGGATGGATGGGTGGATGAATGGGTGGATGGATAGGTGGATGGATCGGTGGATGGATGGGTGGATGGATGGGTAGATGGGTGGATGGATGGATGGATGGATGATGGATGGGAGGATGGATGGATGGATGGGTGGGTGGATGGATGGGTGGATGGATGGATGAATGGATGGGTAGATGGATGGGTGGATGGATGGATGGGAGGATGGATGGATGGATGAATGGATGGGAGGATGGGTGGATGGGTGGATGGATGGATGGATGGGTGGATGGATGGATGGAAGGGTGGATGGGTGGATGGGTGGATGGATGGATGGATGCGTGGATGGATGGGTGGATGGGTGGATGGATGGGTGGATGGGTGGATGGATGGATGGATGGGTGGATGGGTGGGTGGATGGATGGATGGATGGATGGGTGGATGGGTGGATGGGTGGATGGATGGATGGATGGGTGGATGGGTGGATGGATGGATGGATGGATGGGTGGATGGGTGGATGGATGGATGGATGGATGGATGGAAGGGTGGATGGGTGGATAGATCTTTTTTTGTGCTGCAACAAGCAACAGAACTCAGAACACTTTAATATCTGTTTAAGTTAAATCGTTTTCGCCATATTCAACTACGTAAACGCATATTTTCCTCCTATCGTGCAGCCCTAGTTTTACCATCTGTAACTCGATGAATGATGATGAATAAGTTGTCTGATGTTATCTTCCTCTCCCTGTCTCTCTGCAGGAATACCGCGACAGGAAGAAGGAGAACCAGGAGCGTTTGGCGGAGGACACCGAAGCCAACGAGGCGATGGACGCCCCGCTGCCCCCACACAGCACGTCCCGGGAGCGTCTGTGGCGAGCCTTCGAGAACCCGCACACCTCCACCATGGCGCTGGTCTTCTACTACGTCACGGGCTTCTTCATCGCCGTCTCCGTCATCGCCAACGTGGTGGAGACGGTGCCCTGCCGACCGCCCAAAGGCAGCGTCAAAGACCTTCCCTGCGGCGAGAAGTACCAGCTGGCGTTCTTCTGCATGGACACAGCCTGCGTGCTCATTTTCACCTTCGAGTACCTGATGCGTCTGTTCGCCGCGCCGAGCCGCTGCAAGTTCATGCGCTCGGTGATGTCGGTGATCGACGTGGTGGCCATCATGCCGTACTACATCGGCTTGGTGATGCCGGAGAACGAGGACGTGAGCGGCGCCTTCGTCACGCTCCGCGTCTTCCGCGTCTTCCGGATCTTCAAGTTCTCGCGGCACTCGCAGGGTTTGAGGATTTTGGGCTACACGCTGAAGAGCTGTGCCTCAGAGCTGGGCTTCCTGCTCTTCTCCCTCACCATGGCCATCATCATCTTCGCCACGGTCATGTTCTACGCCGAGAAGGGCACCAAGGGCTCCACCTTCACCTCCATCCCCGCCTCCTTCTGGTACACCATCGTCACCATGACTACGCTCGGGTGAGTCGCTTTAAACTCTTTTTACGTTGAAAATTAAAGACGTTGTGGCCAGTTAGCCCAGTTGGTAGAGCGGGCGCACATACATATGTAGAGGTTTAGTCCTCGACGCAGAAGGTCAAGGGTTTGAGTCCGACCTGTGATGGTTTCCTGTATGTCTTCCCCCTCTCTTTCTCCCCTTTGGTATCTCAGTTTTCCTATCCATTATGGCAGAAATATGCCCAAAAATAATCTTAATAAAAAAAGACGTAGCAGCAGTCTACGTAACACTTTGGTTTGTGGACTGAGAAAGAAAGTTAAAAAGTGACGGAAAGTAACAAAAAAACTTGCGTGAAAAAAGTGAAAACAGAGACCTCCTGGCCATCATCTGCATGGAAGGCAGAACAGAAAATCTGCAGACTTACCCTTTAAGTTTCTACCCAACGCTAGCAGTAGCTAGATTGGTTGAAAAGGTCCTACCGAACGCTAAACAAGACATTTTTAGGCAACCACAATGTTCCAGTAAACTTAGCTAAAGTGGAAACACTGAGAGGGTCAGAGTTCAAGATGAAAACACGGACAACAGCCCAAATCTAGTAGAGGTCTGTTTTAATGTCCACAGAGTTAGCATCATGGTTAGCATTAGGGTTGGGTACCAAACTCTGTACTTTTTTGGGTACCAACCGAATGACGTCGGTACTACCGAGGACCGAGTCACGCTAAATCAAACAGTGCCAAATTTCGGTACCTGACAGCGATTACAGTTTTTTCCAACAGCTTACACACGTTTTCAAAACTGTCTCCTTTTTTCAAAACTCTTCACACAAAATGCAAAATGCCTCACATCTTCAAAATGAAACACTGCATTCAAAATACCGTAAACACGTCTCAAAATGAAGCATTTGCATCAAATGACAAACACTTTCTTCCTAATAGTACATTATTGGATATACCATGTACACACTGTTGTTCTAAATCTAAAGCTCTTTTGTCTTTCATAGGCTTATATCTACATTTCAATACAATGTTCTACAGTGAAAGTAATCTGCTGAGAGGGGTAAACAGTACACTGTAAACACCAATGCAATGTAGAAACTAAATATTTATTAGGCCAAAAATTACTGTTGTATACAGGTGCATACAACAAAACCATAAACATATGCAAACCAAAAGTATATTCTTCAGAATACAGTAAAGATCACAGTTGTGTGTGTGGGGTCCCGGGGGGGGGGGGGACAGTCCAGGAATTGGTGGGGGTGGGGGGTGGGGGGGGGGGAATCACCAGTCCTAAGCTACACTTCATCTCTTCACCGGGCTGGGTCAGGCCACAATACTTTGTCCACATCACAAGATATGTTTTCTCTTGCCAAACATCGAGGGAAGTATCTCCTTGCATGGCGTATCCAACCTTGGACAGAGGCAACCTCTATGTCCCCACATGCTTCCTCCATTGCCTGGAGAAGCGCCATGCGGGCATACGGTTGGCGATCATAGACTTTCCAGCGCCAGGCTGAGAAGAATTCCTCTATGGGATTTAGAAAAGGTGAATATGGGGGTAGGTACAAAACTACAAATTGTGGATGGGTGGAAAACCAGTTTTGGACCTGAACAGCCCGGTCAAAACTAACATTGTCCCACATAACCACAAACCTAGCAGGCTCCTGGTCTGGATCAGGGACAAGTATTGTGTAAATTGCATCCAGAAAAGTGATCATATGGCCAGTGTTGTATGGACCCAGTGTGGCATTGTTATGGAGGACCCCGTTCTGGGTGATGGCAGCACAAATAGTTGTATTACCCCCACGCTGTCCAGGGACATTGGTAATTGCCCTGGAGGTTGAAGCCAACCTCATCCACATAAATAAATTCATGGCATCCATCTCCAATACTCTCTGTAACAGACAAAGGGATATACAGATCAGTAAATATAGTAGATCTAAAGTACTGGAAGTAGCGTTGCATACATACCTCTACAAAGTCATGTCACAGATTCTTGACTCTGTCAAAGTTTCTCTCAAATGGCACCTTGTACAGTTGTTGCATCGTCACTTGGTGCCGTTGGAGGATGCGTTGTAGGTCGACAGACTTACAGCATTGATATTGTTAAATATGGTGTCATTATTCAAGATATGCTCTCTTATCTCTCGAATCCTAATTGCATTGTTGGCCACAACCATATTTATAATTGCAGTTTCTTGTACATCTGTAAACAAGCGTCCTCGTCCTCCATGATGTCTTTGCCTTTCCACTCTGTAGAGAATTCAAACACACTGGCCCTCATTTATCAACCTAACGTAGAAACCAGCAGATATGAGCGCTGAAATCCTCTTACGACAGGCTTCACGTGTGATTCATGCAACGTTCGTATCACGCCCCAATATATTCTGGGTTTTGAGGCCTCGCCCCTACAATTTACGACATGGCGAGACGTAATCCGGCTGAGAAGCAGCACATCTCAGAGGTGGAGATTGAAACCCTGATATCTCAGGTTCATTTGCAGTAACGTGTGTACTATCTGGTAGCCTGAAAACTGCTGTTAAAGGCTGTAGAAAGAATGGGGAATGGAAAGAGATCGCTGATGCAGTCAACAGTGTTGCCGTAGTAAATCAGACTCCAGCTGAAGTTTATTTAATGTGTACATCCTTGACATATGTATGCTATAGTCCTAATAGTAATATACAGGCTTATAGGTGTACCTGTATTTAAATAAACACACAGTAGCAGAGTATTTTTTTCATGAGTAACAGGCAACAGCTGTGAAGGAGAGCAGTGCAGTACATGGATGGCTTAGAGTTACAAATGTTTATGCAATACTATGCAGTCATATGTACGTGCTGAAATAGTCATTAGATAGTTGCATACCTGTTCTCATTTCAGCTGATCACATGATCAAGTGTTGCCCTGAGCTCATCAGAGATGGCTGTCCTTCCTTCTCTTCTTTGCCCTCGTCCTCCTCCTCCTCCTCCTCCTCCTCTTCCAACTCTCCGTCTTTGAATTTGTCCTCGTTGTCGTCCCCTGCCTCTCCCTCCTCCTCCTCCTCCTCCTCTTGCTCTCTGTCTATTGTTGGCATCCATTGTTCAAAACAGGTAATGTGACCTTTGACCTCTGTACAGGCCTATACTAAAGGAGTGATTGGTTAGTGTTCAGTTATGACATAATGTGTTTGCACATGTGAGGAGTGTGTGTGTGTGTGTGTGTGTGTGTGTGTGTGTGTGTGTGTGTGTGTGTGTGTGTGTGTGTGTGTGCGCCCTGGTACATAGGCCTAAGTGTAGCATTTTGATTGGTTGTGTTTAGAAAAGGAAAGCCAGTCACTTCCTGTTAGATTTTCGTGTCTTAGGTAGAGAATTGTGTGTAATGTTTTGAAAAAAGTGTGTTATGTGATTGAAAACTGAGTGAAAGGCTGAGATATAGTTTATGTTTTTGGGGATTTGTTGTGTAGTTTTGCACTTTGAGTGAGAGGTTTCAAAAGTCGTGTGACATGAAAAGATTTTGTGTGTAAGCAGATGGAAAAAACTGTAAGCGCAAGCTTATCTGTCCTCTCTGCATATTGACAGAGAGCGGAGCTCGGACTTACACACACACACACACACACACACACACACACACACACACACACACACACACACACACACACACACACACACACACACACACACACACAGACAGGTGTTTTGTGTTGTAAGCCCCCAACGTCGCAGCAATGGTTATGTTTAGGGTTAAGGTTAGGGTTAGCTGTGTGGAAGGCGACGTTGGAGGCAAAAAACACCATCGTGCACACACACACACACACACACACACACACACACACACACACACACACACACACACACACACACACACACACACACACACACACAACCCTAGTTAGCATCCCTAAGTCTCTGTCCTGTTTGGTCCTAAAGCTTTATCGTCTGTTTTAAAATAAACGGGAGCATCATTTACTAGATGAACATCACGCTGTGTTGAAGATGACTTGAGACTAGAGATTGAGACCATAAACTTATTATGAAAATGTTTACTGAGGTAATAAATCAAGAGAGAAGTAGGCTCATTTTCTCAGAGACTTCTACAGAAACAGACTTGTTTTTGGAGCCGGTGAAGTTGCCCCTGACAACGGCGCTGCTGTTAATATCTTCGTCACGGACACGAGAGTGTGTGCTGCTCGCTGGCGTTGTCCTGTTGTGTGTCGGCGATGTGATGTGTCAGTTTTATTGGTTACGGAGGAGAGTTTGACCGTCTGTTTGCACCACGAAAACAGATGTGATGTGTGTTGCGCCTCCCACTCGTTGCTTCTCGAGTACGGTGGTGTATCTTCACCCTGCTGCCGCCCACACACACACACACACACACACACACACACACACACACACACACACACACACACACACACACACACACACACACACTGCTGCCGCTTGTGTGTGTGTTCACCCTGCAGCTCTCCAGCTCTGTTCTATTATCTGCTTTTCTAAGAGCTTTTGGGAAAATAGAGAGTGAGTGAGGAAAACTAACTGCCATGAGCTCCGACTATACTGCACACACACACACACACACACACACACACACACACACACACACACACACACACACACACACACACACACACACACACATATATACACACACACACACACACACGCACACACCTGTCTGTGAATGAGGAGTGCGAGAGCTATAAAGTGTGAGTTCAAAAGGTATGAATGGGGAACGTGTGAATGACTCAAACTGTTCAGTTCTGTAGTAAACCAACAGACGTTTGGTTCATTTTATTGAATGAAAAAAATTAGATTGTTATAGAAAACGAGGAGAATTAAAATGATCTTTTGTTATGAAGTGAAATGTGTCCGTAGCTCTGGGTGCAGCAGGCTTAACATTATATTTCCTCTGGTTTTGGTGGGTGTGGGAGAGGTGTTACCCAATCACTAGCCTCGCATTCCCAGCTCGGTCGCCACAGCGCTGTGGAGTAAGGTTTGGCTACACCACAGATGCATTCTGGGATAGGAGAAAAAAAAGAGTCTCTGTTGTCCACAGCAATCCCACCAATCAGTCCCAAAACCTCCCAGTTAGAGAGGAAATGACCTAAACATATTCTTTATACATCTTTACAATCATTCCCTGAAAGAACCGAGCAGGCCTGCCTTGTTACACCGTCCACATCTTCTAAACTTGACATTTTCAGCGTGTAGCTCGCTAGCTACAAGTTTGTTGTTGTTTCCCGAAGAGAACAGAAAGTTTGCTTCTGACTGGCTAGTAGTCCTTACCTAGGTACTGTCAGGGCCCTCATACTCTGCTTCTGACTGGCTAGTAGTCCTTACCTAGCTACTGTCAGGGCCCTCATACTCTGCTTCTGACTGGCTAGTAGTCCTTACCTAGGTACTGTCAGGGCACGCCCTCATACTCTGCTTCTGACTGGCTAGTAGTCCTTACCTAGGGACTGTCAGGGCCCTCATACTCTGCTTCTGACTGGCTAGTAGTCCTTACCTAGGTACTGTCAGGGCACGCCTCATACTCTGCTTCTGACTGGCTAGTAGTCCTTACCTAGGTACTGTCAGGGCACGCCCTCATACTCTGCTTCTGACTGGCTAGTAGTCCTTACCTAGCTACTGTCAGGACACGCCCTCATACTCTGCTTCTGACTGGCTAGTAGTCCTTACCTAGGTACTGTCAGGACACGCCCTCATACTCTGCTTCTGACTGGCTAGTAGTCCTTACCTAGCTACTGTCAGGGCACGCCCTCATACTCTGCTTCTGACTGGCTAGTAGTCCTTACCTAGGTACTGTCAGGGCACGCCCTCATACTCTGCTTCTGACTGGCTAGTAGTCCTTACCTAGGTAACCCAATCAGCAGTGACGTATATTAAAACTTTA
>NW_027595437.1:45000-47500 GCF_031162955.1 Sander vitreus | reverse complement strand
GCTGGAAACCTGTAACGACTTATATAAAAACCACAACCAAAGTACATACACAACTGTAGACATACAAAATCAAAAACACATCCTCTCTGCAGTCTGACGTGCAGAGATGTGTTCTTATGAAATGCCTTTAGCCGGCTGACGCTCAGGCAATTTAAAGAACGTAAACACAGTACGGCCGTGTGTAATGCCTCTGCAGGCTGGCTAGCTGAGCTATCAATACTCAGTATCCATTATACTGAAGTATAAAAGTACACTTTTATTCAACCTTTTTTCGACCAGGTGAGCTGTTTGAAAACTAATTCTCCTTTGCAATGATGACCTGGCCAGACGAAGCATAAACGTGCGAGTTACACGTTAAATACGCAAAATATAAACGTATAAAATACAGATCAGATACAGTATAGGGTCCTATTTCAACGATCTGAGGTCACGGCGTGAAGCGCCTGCTGCAGGTGTGTTTAGGGCGTGTCCAGATCCACTTCTGCTAGTTTGACAGCAGTAAAAAGGGTCCGTGTGCCGGGGTCATGGTTCTAAAGGGTTGACCTTAGTGTCTTCATTAATCAGAGGTGTGTTTTGGGCGTAACATGCAATCAACCAATCAGAGATCATCTCCCATTCCCTTTAAAAGCCAGGCGCGTTTGGACCTTGGAGCATTGCTGTTATGATGGAGGATTTGCACCGTAATATTTGTATTTGTAATCTTCTGCATGTGTGTGTGTGTGTGTGTGTGTGTGTGTGTGTGTGTGTGTGTGTGTGTGTGTGTGTGCTGCTGTGCGTCCCTGTGTGTGTAACAAGCATAGTGTGCACGTGCTGTGCACGAGCCTAGGAGCATTTTACTAATGCTCTGTTAAAATAACAATGAAATGCTGCGTTATTGACTTTAGACCAGGTTTTTGTTGGTCAATGGTGCCATCACTTCCCACTGCCTCAAGATAGCAATACTCCCAGAATGCACCTGAACACACCTCCCGGTAAGACCAGCACGCCCAGAATGCACCTGAACACACCTCCCTGTAAGACCAGCACGCCCAGAATGCACCTGAACACACCTCCCTGTAAGACCAGCACGCCCAGAATGCACCTGAACACACCTCCCTGTAAGACCAGCACGCCCAGAATGCACCTGAACACACCTCCCTGTAAGACCAGCACGCCCAGAATGCACCTGAACACACCTCCCTGTAAGACCAGCACGCCCAGAATGCACCTGAACACACCTCCCTGTAAGACCAGCATGGGCCACAGATGGGAGCAGATGCATTTGCTGTTTAAACGACGTGGGCGCTGGACGGGAAACTGACAACTGGGTCGGTCTTAAACTAGCAAAGACACTTGCGTCAGTCTTCCCACTGCGCTGCGCCGGGTGCAGGATAGGACCCTTAGAGTCAATAAACAGTTTGTACAATGTGATGTCAGTAACGCAACACAATACAATAGTCAAAGTAAAGCACTGAGTGTAGTACAGAGTCTATGTTCAGTTGGTGCAAATGGAATCGTGTCGTCGGCGTAAAACCTACTATAATTTTCTTTACATAAATAAAGACTTTTGCACCATAACTTGATGCACAAAAGGCACAAATTGTTGCAGAAGAATTCACCAGAATGCAGGAAATGATGTGTTTGACGTTGGAAATTTCAATTTTGCTCTAAAGTGGAGATCTCAGAGCATTAAACCAATATTAACTAAATATGACAGCAGTGCAGGTGAGAATGTGCCGCTATGCAACGGAGCATAACTGACTAAGTGAGAGTGGCAATACTGCATGAATGATGGAAGAGCAGAGAAAGAAGAAATGAAAACAAAAATACACACAGAGTAGAGCTGCATAATTAATCGCTATTTTATCAAAATCACAATATGGACTAGTGCAATATCCAAATCACAGGGGGGTACCATATTTGTTAAAGGTCCCATGGCATGAAAATGTCACTTTATGAGGTTTTTTAACATTAATATGAGTTCCCCCAGCCTGCCTATGGTCCCCCAGTAGCTAGAAATGGTGATAGGTGTAAACCGAGCCCTGGGTATCCTGCTCTGGCTTTGAGAAAATGAAAGCCTAAGATCTATATAAAGAGACTTCAGATACAGTATTAGGGGACCACTAAGGTCTATATAAAGAGACTTCAGATACAGTATTAGGGGACCACTAAGGTCTATATAAAAGAGACTTCAGATACAGTATTAGGGGACCACTAAGGTCTATATAAAGAGACTTCAGATACAGTATTAGGGGACCATTAAGGTCTATATAAAGAGACTTCAGATACAGTATTAGGGGGACCACTAAGGTCTATATAAAGAGACTTCAGATACAGTATTAGGGGGACCACTAAGGTCTATATAAAGAGACTTCAGATACAGTATTAGGGGACCACTAAGGCCTATATAAAGAGACTTCAGATACAGTATTAGGGACCACTAAGGTCTATATAAAGAGACTTCAGATACAGTATTAGGGGACCACTAAGGTCTATATAAAGAGACTTCAGATACAGTATT
>NW_027595437.1:35000-37500 GCF_031162955.1 Sander vitreus | reverse complement strand
TACCTAGCTACTGAGCATGTAGTCCTTACCTAGCTACTGAGCGTGTAGTCCTTACCTAGCTACTGAGCACATAGTCCTTACCTAGCTACTGAGCACGTAGTCCTTACCTAGCTACTGAGCGTGTAGTCCTTACCCTAGCTACTGAGCACGTAGTCCTTACCTAGCTACTGAGCACGTAGTCCTTACCTAGCTACTGAGCACGTAGTCCTTACCTAGCTACTGAGCACGTAGTCCTTACCTAGCTACTGAGCGTGTAGTCCTTACCTAGCTACTGAGCACGTAGTCCTTACCTAGCTACTGAGCGTGTAGTCCTTACCCTAGCTACTGAGCGTGTAGTCCTTACCTAGCTACTGAGCGTGTAGTCCTTACCTAGCTACTGAGCGTGTAGTCCTTACCTAGCTACTGAGCACGTAGTCCTTACCTAGCTACTGAGCGTGTAGTCCTTACCCTAGCTACTGAGCACGTAGTCCCTTACCTAGCTACTGAGCACGTAGTCCTTACCCTAGCTACTGAGCGTGTAGTCCTTACCTAGCTACTGAGCATGTAGTCCTTACCTAGCTACTGAGCATGTAGTCCCTTACCTAGCTACTGAGCGTGTAGTCCTTACCTAGCTACTGAGCATGTAGTCCTTACCTAGCTACTGAGCACGTAGTCCTTACCTAGCTACTGAGCGTGTAGTCCTTACCTAGCTACTGAGCGTGTAGTCCTTACCTAGCTACTGAGCGTGTAGTCCTTACCTAGCTACTGAGCGTGTAGTCCTTACCTAGCTACTGAGCATGTAGTCCTTACCTAGCTACTGAGCGTGTAGTCCTTACTTAGCTACTGAGCATGTGCGACTGCCAACAAAGATGTTCCAGCAGTGAGAGGTCTCACTCTGTAGCTAAAACAGAGACCTGAACACAGGGTGAAAAGAGGAGCTGCAGCAATGAGCAGTACAACAAAAATATGGTGTTTGTTGGAAATTGAACCATGTAAACCTATTCTGATACAATCTCAAAATACAATTATGAACCTGAAAATGAGCATAAGATGGGCGCTTTAAGTTGATGAAAAATGCCTCATGGAAACAGGGAAATTCGGTTGAATGTCCAGAATATAGACACAATGTTTTGTACGTTTGATCTCATCAGATTTTCTCTTAATCGGTAAACAGCTTCATGCGATGAACGCTGACGGAAACGTTATTTGCTGAATAAATGAATTGCGATTTTAGGTCATTGTATGGTTGCAACCGGCCATAAAACGAAGACGTTTTATTCATTTCCGCTTTCTTTGCAGACACGGCGGTAGAGACAGACCTAAGTGGAGAATGTGGAGACGAGAGACTCCACCAGTCCGTGTTAACATACATGCACAGCCCCCCCTCACCCACGAGTCTTACCCAGCGACAGAGCAGCAGGCCTGGTAGCTGTTGTTCAGCCATGTGTCCACAACAACAAAAACACAGCAGTCTCTGAACTCGTTAACACGTGAACTCGAACAGTTTCGTTGAAGTTGGATTTAGTCCAGTTTGTTGTCTAATGAGCGGAAACTTGCAAGCAGGATTGATGGAACAGGTGGCCGGCTAGCGTTAGCTTTCCACCTAGCTCATACTCCTGCCCTCGTTCTGCATTTCCGCACACTGCTTTCGATATATTCTGGTCTCCGTAGCAGGCTGAAGTGCTGGTCTCGGTAGTGGGCTGAGGTGCTGGTCTCCGTAGCAGGCTGAGGTGCTGGTCTCAGTAGTGGGCTGAGGTGCTGGTCTCGGTAGCAGGCTGAGGTGCTGGTCTCCGTAGCAGGCTGAGGTGCTGGTCTCGGTAGCGGGCTGAGGTGCTGGTCTCCGTAGCAGGCTGAGGTGCTGGTCTCAGTAGTGGGCTGAGGTGCTGGTCTCTGTAGCAGGCTGAGGTGCTGGTCTCGGTAGCAGGCTGAGGTGCTGGTCTTCGTAGCGGGCTGAGGTGCTGGTCTCAGTAGCGGGCTGAGGTGCTGGTCTCCGTAGCGGGCTGAAGTGCTGGTCTCCCGTAGCGGGCTGAGGTGCTAGTCTCCGTAGCGGGCTGAGGTGCTGGTCTTCGTAGCGGGCTGAGGTGCTGGTCTCAGTAGCGGGCTGAGGTGCTGGTCTCCGTAGCGGGCTGAGGTGCTGGTCTCCGTAGCGGGCTGAGGTGCTGGTCTCAGTAGTGGGCTGAGGTGCTGGTCTCAGTAGCAGGCTGAGGTGCTGGTCTCAGTAGCAGGCTGAGGTGCTGGTCTCAGTAGCAGGCTGAGGTGCTGGTCTCGGTAGCAGGCTGAGGTGCTGGTCTCTGTAGCGGGCTGAGGTGCTGGTCTCCATAGCAGGCTGAGGTGCTGGTCTCTGTAGCGGGCTGAGGTGCTGGTCTCCGTAGCGGGCTGAGGTGCTGGTCTCCATAGCAGGCTGAGGTGCTGGTCTCCATAGCAGGCTGAGGTGCTGGTCTCCATAGCAGGCTGAGGTGCTGGTCTCCATAGCAGGCTGAGGTGCTGGTCTCCATAGCGGGCTGAGGTGCTGGTCTTTGAG
>NW_027595437.1:30000-32500 GCF_031162955.1 Sander vitreus | reverse complement strand
AAGTAAGGGGACGGCAGCACTGGAATGTAACTAAGTACATTTACTGCAGTACTGTTCTTCAGTCCAAATGTTGAGGTACTTGTACTCTGCTACATTTTATGCCAACAAAAACTCTGGAGATAAGTGACAAAAACCTCCAAATAAAAGATTAGAACGTCGAAAAAGCGACTTAAATTTCGGAAAAGGCGACAAAAACCTAGAAAAAGTCATAATAAAATAAATAAAATAATAAATAAAAATAAAATAAA
This sequence comes from Sander vitreus, assembly GCF_031162955.1. Lineage (NCBI taxonomy): Eukaryota > Metazoa > Chordata > Actinopteri > Perciformes > Percidae > Sander > Sander vitreus. The sequence continues at coordinate 32,252 of NW_027595437.1, read as the reverse complement.
TAAATCTAGAGTGAAGGTATCGTGTCAAATGGAGAAGACACAACTGGTTAAATATATATTCATATCAGCGCTGGAATGTAACAAAGTACATGTAAACGTAGTAATGTCTCTCGCCAAACAATGTCTGATCATTTTAATGAAATGAGCTGGTTTGACCGTGGAGATACAAGAAATACGCAGCAGTCCAGAACACAGGACCTTCTTCCTGTATTTACTTTGTTGCTCCCGCCCCCAGACACATCCGACCAGGGGCGGAGCTAGACTCTCAGTGCAGCGGGGGCAGAGCTTCATCATGGGGCGCTCTGCTACCAAGTCATTTTAAAATGAACCGTAAAATGTTATAATGTGTCACTTGTTGAGCCAAGTAAGCATATAAGGCAAATAAATCACAAAGAAAAGACACATTTTTTGACCAGTTTGTGTTGACGAACAAAGAAAACAGTCAAGTAAAACTGTTTCAGCACCATGGACAGCGACAGCTGATGGACAGCGACAGCTGATGGACAGGGACAGCTGATGGACAGAGACAGCTGATGGACAGGGACAGCTGATGGATAGAGACAGCTGATGGACAGGGACAGCTGATGGACAGCGACAGCTGATGGACAGAGACAGCTGATGGACAGAGACAGCTGATGGACAGCGACAGCTGATGGACAGGGACAGCTGATGGATAGCGACAGCTGATGGACAGAGACAGCTGATGGACAGCGACAGCTGATGGACAGGGACAGCTGATGGACAGAGACAGCTGATGGACAGCGACAGCTGATGGACAGCGATGGTGCTGAACAGGCCAGGTGTGTTCAATCAGTGCCACACTATATAATGACATGGCACTATTATCTATATGTTTGATACGAGCTGGATCATCACAACGTGAGATCATATGCAGTCATTAGCTTCTTTCAGATAATGATCTGCAATGTGTCACTTTGGGCCCCGTTCTCGTCAAGGGACGCAAGATCGGCGGCGTTTGAGGGGCCCCTAATTGGCCCTGGGGCGGCCGCACCCACGCACCCACGCACCCACGCACCCACGCACCCACGCTATCTCCACTACTACTGCATCCGACCAATAAGAGGAGGGGACGTTCTTGGCGCATTTTGGTACGCTTGGATTTTTCCAGGTGTGAAAACGACTTTAGTTACTATTTACTTTAGTTACTAGTTACTTTAGTTACTCCTCTACATTCATCCGTTCCAGCTTTAGTTACTAGTTACTTTAGTTACTCCTCTACATTCATCTGTTCCAGCTTTAGTTACTAGTTACTTTAGTTACTAGTTACTTTAGTTACTCCGCTACATCATCCGTTCCAGTTTTAGTTACTAGTTACTTTAGTTACTCCACTACATTCATCTGTTCCAGCTTTAGTTACTAGTTACTTTAGTTACTCGACTACATTCATCTGTTACAGCTTTAGTTACTAGTTACTTTAGTTACTAGTTACTTTAGTTACTCCTCTACATTCATCCGTTCCAGCTTTAGTTACTAGTTACTTTAGTTACTCCGCTACATTCATTCGTTCCAGCTTTAGTTACTAGTTACTTTAGTTACTCCGCTACATTCATCTGTTCCAGCTTTAGTTACTAGTTACTTTAGTTACTAGTTACTTTAGTTACTCCGCTACATTCATCTGTTCCAGCTTTAGTTACTAGTTACTTTAGTTACTCCACTACATTCATCTGTTCCAGCTTTAGTTACTAGTTACTTTAGTTACTAGTTACTTTAATTACTCCGCTAGCTTTAGTTACTAGTTAATAACAATATAAGGACTACAAGTCCAGCTGAGATGATCAGACCATTAAACACACAGCTGGTTGATCCTTTACTCTTTACACAATGTTTTAATACAACTACTACATTCTCCTGATGCTACTGCTACTTACAGTAACAGAGTATTATTACAGGGTGGTATTAGTACTTTTACTGAAGTAATCTGAATACTTTTGTCAACACTGTTGATCTCAAACAGACAGAAGTGAAAGGAAAAGGGAACATTTTCTAACTTTAAGGAACAAACCTTCTTTCTTTCATTTAATTAATAGATTACCAAAATATTTGTTATTATTTTTATGATTATTTTAATAGTTGACAACTAGTCTTTGAATCTTTGCAGCGATTATAGTCGGAATATTAATCACAGTTTCACGAATATCACAACAATGTTAAATATTTTCACTTCTAAGCTATGAAATTACATGAACACATTTTAATGTGTTAGTTATTGCTGGTGTTTCCCCTCTCATTCC
>NW_027595437.1:17500-25000 GCF_031162955.1 Sander vitreus | reverse complement strand
ACATGGGACCATAGTAACAGTGTCTGATAAACAGTAGTACATTACTGTAAAGAAGGATGATGAAATATTACATCCATAGATACTGTATTCTGATTGGTTCATGCTCCACACTAACTGGTAACAATGAAGCTGGTTATCTTGAAACGTTCATGATGTAAACATGGAGTATTGTTTGTCTGTACAACTATACATTAAGAGTACTGCAACAGGTACTCATCATTGTGATCAGTTGTATAGATTGATAGTTAGATGATTGTAATGAAATGAAGAGACAGTCATCTGAAATGTAATGTGTGAAGTGTAATTCCTTGTTTTAGAGGTCAGTTTTTTGCATGATGTTGTTTCTATCCATATAAATAAATATATATAATCTTGTGATATGACTCCGATGGGTGTTTCGGGGTTTCGGTTATATGTCCATTACTCATTAACGTGTAATAACAATATCAGCAGTTTGGAAGTATTTAAAACTAGCCAGACAAGTCAAAACAATCCCTCGAGAAAATGTGATGATTTTCACATAGTTTTGAACCATATGTGTGTAAAACGTTGGAAGAGCTAGAACAGATAAGTCAAAAAGACAAAACTTGCTGAAGAATTTCACACATTCGTTCACATTCTTTCAGTTTCGGAAAGGAAAACCCGGAGCTACGTATATCCAAACACGTCCTGGACCTTCGTTTATTTCTTTGTGCTGGACACACTGAGAGAAAACTGACATCTCTCCTTTTATCATCTGTGTCTGGACAAGACAAGAGAACAATAGGGTTTCTTTAATTAATAATTAAGGCTTTTCTCTGCTAATGTGCCATTCTCTGATGCACTTAGCGTTCATCGTTGCTCTGGGAAGATCCCAGTGGCTGATTTTGGTGCTAATAGTTGAGTGTGAAACCTGAATTATAACAGGGAAAGAAAGAACGACACGTGAGTTATGGCGCTTTTAGCTTTTCCAAATTGCAAACGTTAAAGGGTATCTACATTTTTTTCAACCTGGACCCTATGTCTCCATGTTTTTGTGTCTAATTGACTGATGGGAGCAACAATCTTTGACATTAGTTCAGTATTAAGAGAGAAACAAGCTATAATGTAAGTTAATAGTAATTGTCCAGCTTGTATTTACCTTCACTAAAGTGCTCGTTCTGCTGCTGACAGGCTCAGATTAATATTAAGTGTCTGATAACATTATGGGAAGGATTTCTAAGGAGGTCGACCTTTCTGTTAAAGGGTAAGATCCTTTTATTAAACATAAAAACATCTGGGAAATTGCGTTCGCTAAACCTACCAGACTCCATGTAAATAATCAGTGATTTTAGCATCGTACAACACACTTCATTCAAAGTCGACAGAAACAAAATAAAACTATGAAAACCCGTTTTGGGTCGTCTTTCCACTTTTCCAACCATCACAACTGTAGTTTTGGTTGATATAAACACATAGTTTGCAGATTTACATGTGAAAATATGTTGGCTCTATTCACGCTAAAAGTACTGTTTTTTTAAATGGAGTCTGGTGGGTTTAGCGCTAGTGACTACAGAGCTGTTTCTGGTTACACATACAGGTCTTAAAGAGGTTTTAAAGGTCTATCTCTGTAGGGATCCATCCCATAATGTTGTCAGACACTTAGAATAATAATCTGAGTCTGTCAGCAGCAACAACAGAACTTTTAGTGGACCAAATTGACGATGCACATTTGTCCTGTACAGCCGGTTCACGGTTGCCGGTGACAGCGTTCATGCTCAATACCAGACCAATTTCAAAGATTGTTCTATCATTCACTTAGACACAAAAACCTAAGAAAATAGGGTCCAGGTAGAAAAAAACGGTAGTTACCCTTTAAGGTTTTGTCTGTGTGTGATCCGGTGTCAGGTCACAGCGGTTCTGTTGGATGTAGGTTAGTCTCTGCCGTCCGCTGGGAGCGGAGCTATTCTCGGATCAATTAGAGTGACAGGGACACACACACACACACACACACACACACACACACACACACACACACACACACACACACACACACTGAACTTTGTCAAACGCACCAAACACTGTAAACACACTTCACACGATGGAAATGGCCGCTTGTTTATTGGACAGAATATCTGAAACTCGCCTACACTTTCTGGTCTGAGAAATAACAGAGAAACACCAAATTTACTGTATCACGCACTGATGATGTCACTCAGACTGATGATGTCACACAGACGACCAGCGAGTCCCTTAAATCATATAGAAGTCCTTAAAGGAGAATTCCGGTCTATCCCAACACGTAGCTCTGTTGTGTGTAAATGTGGAGAGCTGTCAGTAGAGAGAAGAACTAAACCAATCAGTGCTGCCTACACCGTGTTATCCTCCTGCTAGCGTTAGCACCCAACAGGCTGAAACAGGGCAGGTTTTAAACCTGTTTTTAGCCTCTAAACATGCTCGAGATGTCATTACCAGAGCTCCCCATGTGCAGTGATTCCTTCTGAGGGAACACAGGGAATCTGACTGGAATATTGGATTGTAGGAGTTCAACAATCGACTAGTGTGGACTTGACAGGAAAACAGGAAATAAACAGAGGTATGTGCTGGCTGGATTAACAACATTTATGCCTTTCTGTCACACCTACTGCAGACAGATTCCCTGTGTTCCCTCAGAAGGAATCACTGCACATGGGGAGCTCTGGTAATGACATCTCGAGCATGTTTAGAGGCTAAAACAGGTTTAAAACCTGCCCTGTTTCAGCCTGCTGGGTGCTAACGCTAGCAGGAGGATAACACGGTGTAGGCAGCACTGATTGGTTTAGTTCTTCTCTCTACTGACAGCTCTCCACATTTACACACAACAGAGCTACATGTTGGGATAGACCGGAGTTCTCCTTTAAATAATGTGCAAGGTTGAAGCTGCAGGCTAGTCAGTGCTCTGTTGTTGGTTCACTTCCTGTATTTGGGTCGGATCTCGTTCTCACCTGAAGTGAACTGAACTCTAGTTCACTGTGAAGAGAACAGAGACCCCCGTTTTTTGCACCAGCCCTTAGGAACCGGACTATCTGACCAAGGCGCTCCAGGGTTTGTTTTAAACCACACGTGTCAAACAGTGGCCCGCGGGCCAAATCCGGCCCCTTTATACATTTAGGTTCACTTACATTTTGGCCCACCTACTTTTTGTCTCTTTTCACGTTTATTTTACGCTTTTTCCAAGCATTTTTGGCATTTTCTTCGACATTTTTGTCGACCAAACTGTAAGTGAGAAGACTATATGAGACATGCAATAATTCAGTCAACGATATTTGACTTTTCCCATGACATGAAAGCAATAAACTCTTACTCTATGTCTGGCCCTTGATGTGAGTCTCATTTTCTAGTGTGGCCCTTAGGAAAGTTGAGTTTGACACCCCTGTTTTAAACGGCCCAAACGAGGCAGGTGTGAAAGCAACCTTGCTTACGATATCGTACGAATCCGTTCATGACAATGTGTTGACCTGATGACTGCAGCTACAGACTTTCTTCTCGCTCTTCTTTCTCTTCTTTCTATGAAACTTAACAACCTATCAAGGCCCCTGAACTGCAGGCTAATGAGGCTGATGTTGCAGCTGTACCGTGTGATCACAGGTTCATTCATCTACAACTGCCTTTATATTCTGTACTCACAGCTTTCTTCTATAGCCCCAGGAGAAAGTGTTCATGAGTCTTTCATTCATTAGTTTTTTGGGTTATTGCCACACTCTGTAAAAATTAATGAAGGAAGCTACCGGTTCTGGGAAGTTAAACTTAAAGCTGCATTCTCTCTAACTTCCAGAGTACGCAGATCGAGGAGTGGCTCAACGTGGGTGGAGCTAAACATTTGACTCTGTACACTTGCCAAATAGCAACCGGAAGAGGAAGAATGTGTGTCTGAGTCCATAATATTGCACAGGACTTTCACCCCGGAGACCGGGGATCGTGGCCCACGTGAGGCGTGTCCTTTCCCCGTTCTTCTTTTCTGAAACCCAACCTCCGTGTAGATGCTTCCCATTACTGTACACGAATCAATAGATTAAAAATAATGTGAATGCCTGATCTCCGCCACCAGATGGCGCGAGAGAGAGAGAGAGAGAGAGAGAGAGAGAGAGAGAGAGAGAGAGAGAGGGAGATAAAGAGAGAGCGAGAGAGAGAGAGAGAGAGAGAGAGAGACAGAGAGAGAGAGAGAGCAGAGAGAGAGAGAGAGAGAGAGAGAGACAGAGAGAGACAGAGAGAGAGAGAGAGAGAGAGCAGAGAGAGAGAGACAGAGAGAGAGAGAGAGAGAGAGAGAGAGAGAGAGAGAGAGAGAGAGAGAGACAGAGAGAGAGAGAGAGACAGAGAGAGAGAGAGAGAGAGAGAGAGAGAGAGAGAGAGAGAGAGAGAGAGAGAGAGAGAGAGAGAGACAGAGAGAGAGAGAGAGAGAGAGAGAGAGAGAGAGACAGAGAGAGAGAGAGAGACAGAGAGAGAGAGAGAGAGAGAGAGAGAGAGAGAGAGAGAGAGAGAGAGAGAGAGAGAGAGAGAGAGAGAGAGAGAGAGAGAGAGAGAGAGAGACAGAGAGAGAGAGAGAGAGAGAGAGAGAGAGAGAGAGAGAGAGAGAGAGAGAGAGAGAGACAGAGACAGAGAGAGAGGGAGAGGGAGAGAGAGAGAGACAGAGAGAGAGAGAGAGAGAGACAGAGAGAGAGAGAGAGACAGAGAGAGAGAGAGAGAGAGAGAGAGAGAGAGAGACAGAGAGAGAGAGAGACAGAGATAGAGAGAGAGAGAGAGAGAGAGAGAGAGAGAGACAGAGAGAGGGAGACAGAGATAGAGAGAGAGACAGAGAGAGAGAGAGAGAGGGGGAGAGAGAGAGAGAGAGACAGAGAGAGAGAGAGAGACAGAGAGACAGAGAGAGAGAGAGAGAGAGAGAGGGAGACAGAGAGAGAGACAGAGAGAGATTTGGGATTTAAGAATGTCCTTTTCCCATAATGTATGAAACACGTTGGTGTCACAATGTTTTTGCTCATTTTACGAACTTTGTAGCCTGAGAAGAAGAGTTTGTGGATAAATAATGGAAGTAAAATATGAGGGAAGTGTTGGGAGGAAGATTTAGATCCAGTTAATGTTCAGGGTGGATCCAGCACAGATTCATCCCGGCTGTTTGGCCACAGTCTGACGTCTCCGTCGATTACAGAGGACTTCTGTTCCACTCGGCTCTCTCGGTTATCGATCTGCTAACAGCTGCCAATATCGCTCACCGCTGAGGAAAAACTGACCCGAGGGCTGTCATCACACTGAGAATCCAACACAATCACTCAGCTAATTACTGTCAGACATTCCCTCTCTCAGGTTAGGCATTACAGTAAATAAAACTTAAACTTATTAGGTTTCAAAGCATCACACGGGTGGTTTTGCATGTTTAAAGGTGCTGACACACCGAGCTGATAGTCGGCCGTCTGACTGACAGTCTGGGAGGTCGGTGACTCGAGTCTGCTCGGTGTGCTCCGTGCCGTCGTCCATTGGAGGAGCCATTGGCCTTCATTTTGGCCGACCTGACTTGCTGGGTCGGCGGGCGGGCAGTCGGACTCAATGAGCCATCTGATTGGTGGAGAGCTAACCAGGAAACGGGGAGCGGGATGAGCGTGACTAGAGTCTCTCAACATCTGATGAAGATCTTCTAAACTGACCTTTGTTGATCTGAAATGAAGACAGATTCAGCAGCTGCACGGCCTGTTTCTCTCTTCAGATGTTTCCAGAAACACGTTACGGTGAACTATTTTAGGACAATATGAGATCGTATTCTGAACGAGACGCCATGATGGTCGGGGAGCAGCCAGACCCACGTGACGTGTTCGTCCAATCAGCTGCCGGTTTTCATTTTTGGGGCGACAATCCAGATTAGCGTCGCCTGCTGTTATGGAGACGTCTTACACGCTCAAGTCAGGGTCGCTTCGATGTGTTCTGAGACACTTTTTGGACCTTGGGGAGCCGACTGATCAGTCCGACTGCCTTTTCTGCCAAGTCAGTCTGGCCAAGAGCCCATTCAAGCCCATTTCCAATTTTTCCAAATCAAGGCACCAATCACAACTGTTGAGGCGGGCTCTACACCAATCACAACCATTGACGCGGGCTCTACACCAATCACAACTATTGAGGCGGGCTCTACACCAATCACAACCATTGAGGCGGGCTCTACACCAATCACAACTATTGAGGCGGGCTCTACACCAATCACAACTATTGAGGCGGGCTCTACATTAATCATAACCATTGAGGCGGGCTCGATACCAATCACAACTATTGAGGCGGGCTCTACACCAATCACAACTATTGAGGCGGGCTCTACATTAATCATAACCATTGAGGCGGGCTCGATACCAATCACAACTATTGAGGCGGGCTCTACACCAATCACAACCATTGAGGCGGGCTTTACATGATGACGATAGCATAGCGACGGCGAGCAGCTTTTTGTTTACATTCAACATGGCGGCCACCGAAGCGCAGCAACACGTTGATGCCGCTGTCGCTGCTACGTCTCCCGGATCGTTGCTCTGATTGGTTGAAGGACTATCCAGTTGCACCCAGAGACATTTGAGCGGCGTCCGTTGGTAATGGGCTGTGAATGAAGCTTCCCCAGACCCACTCTCAGTTACAGCTGAGAAGGTCTGGTGTCAACCAGGCTAGTTTCTTTGTGTACTTGCACCTTATTTCTCTCAGGTTTGTACTTTTCTACAGTTCAAGTTACAGCGTAAAAACACAACATGGAACAAGAGAAAGATGTCAAAGTTCTGTTGTTCTTTTAAAGCTTTTTGTAAAAAGTCTTTCAACCTGTTTTTTGGTTTCTTGCTTCAAGGCAGGTGTTGGTTTGTGTTCAGTTCTGTTAGACTCAAGAGTCTTATCCACGGAAAACTCCCCCAGAAGTGGTTTGTTCCAACATCGTTCTGACCTGTATTTAGGTTTCTAGTGATGGCGCCCTCTAGTGGCCGTAGTAGTTCTGACGGGAGCAAAGCAGGAAGTAAGGTGAGGAAGTATAAGAGCGCCAAATGTCCTGTGGTAGCAGGAGAAGTTAACCCTGTCCTTGATTTCATGTTGTTTATGGAGAAGGAGAACCAGGAAATGAGTCGGGGGTAAATGCAACACTACCAAGCCACGGCCGAGCGGACCAATCACAGTTGTTTTGGTCTGCGCCGCTGCGGCGTGTAGTTCGTCACACTACTGCGTAGGGTCCATATCTACACGTACCTATGCAGTGTAGATTCAACGCAGAACCATAAATCCGACTTTACTGACGATATTTTTTGTCCCTGCAGGTACGGTGACATGGTTCCCAACACCATCGCGGGGAAGATCTTCGGCTCCATCTGCTCTCTCAGCGGCGTGCTGGTGATCGCCCTGCCCGTGCCCGTCATCGTGTCCAACTTCAGCCGGATCTACCACCAGAACCAGAGGGCGGACAAGATGAGAGCGCAGCAGGTCGGTTTTAAAGTACTAGCCAGTCAGAAGCAGAGTATGAGGGCCCTGACAGTACCTAGGTAAGGACTACTAGCCAGT
>NW_027595437.1:2500-12500 GCF_031162955.1 Sander vitreus | reverse complement strand
ACACCCCGCAGGCGGCCGTTACACACCAGACGGCGTTACACCAACCAGACGGCCGTTACACACCAACCAGACGGCCGTTACACACCAACCAGACGGCCGTTACACACCCACCAGACGAGACGAAGAGACGAGACGTAATACGTCTCCATAACAGCAGGCGGCGTTAATCTGCATTGTCGCCCAAAAATGAAAACCGGCAGCTGATTGGACGAACGTGTCACGTGGGTCTGGCTGCTCCCCGACCATCATGGCGTCTCGTTCAGAATACGATCTCATATTGTCCTAAAATATTTCACCGTAATGTGTTTCTGAAAACATTTGAAGAGAGAAACAGGCCGTGCAGCTGCTGAATCTGTCTTCATTTCAGATCAACAAAGGTCAGTTTAGAAGATCTTCATCAGATGTTGAGAGACTCTAGTCACGCTCATCCCGCTCCCCGTTTCCTGGTTAGCTCTCCACCAATCAGATGGCTCATTGAGTCTGACTGCCGGCAGTGCCCGCCCCCCCGATTATACAAGTCAAATCAGCCAAAATGAAGGCCGATGGCCCCTCTGACGGACGACGGCACGGGACACACCGACAGACTCGAGTCACCGACCTCCCAGACTGTCAGACGGCCGATTATCAGCTCGGTGTGTCAGCGCCTTAAGACCGTCTCCTGAAAACTGACCGATAAACGGACACAAAGAAACACAAATGTACTGAAGACACAAAGATAAAGCCCTGATAAACATCCTGTAAAACTCAAACTGTTGGACTTAAGATAGAATTTGTTCAACAACCTTGACTTTTAACACTTAAATAACTGTAAAACTTTGTGATTTTCTTAAATACTTAGCTATTTCTTCTGGGGGATTTGGTTTTGCTTGTGTGAATATGACACATTTGTTAGTCTCACATGTCCAGACCTTCCTCCACAGCGCTGCAGAGGAAGGTCTGACTAGTCCACACAGCACTCTGGATGGGAGAACAACCTGCTCTGGTTTATTGGGATTTCTTTAAACCAATCACAATCGTCGTGTGAATCAGCTAGCTAGCAGTGCATTAAGTAGTTTTATTTGGGCCTCGGGATTAGCACAAATGATTTTTTTCAAGTTGGTACGTTTTTAGTTCATGCAGACTTTGTGACATCGTGGACGAATTTCTTCAACAATAAGGGCGGTTGCACACTGGCTGCGTGGCGTGAGCGTGGTGTGAGCGTGGCGTGGTGTGAGCGTGGCGTGAGCGTGGTGTGAGCGTGGTGTGAGCGTGGCGTCAGCGTGGCGTGGCGTGAGCGTGGCGTGAGCGTGGCGTGAGCGAGGCGTCAGCGTGGCGTTTCTGTTGCGTGTCAGCTGCGTGGCGTTTTCTATGTCTTTCCACACCAGAAAGGTGTCTGACTGCTGCTGCTGCTGCTGCTGCTGCTGCTGCTGCTAGTCTTGTCTGGACACATGGATTTTTCCCATAAAGATAAACATAAACATAAACTGATCTGATTACAGCAACGACAACGTCAGCAGGATTGACGGTGAAATAGGCTCCAGAATATTTCCTTCTGGATTGACAGGCAATATTAGCAATAATATATATATATATTTTTTAATGACATTTATGTCAAAACCTCGAGACTTTCAAACATCAACGTGTCATTTATTAAATGTATTTGTGTCTAAATGACATATAAACATCTTTTCGTATTCTATGTTGTCTGGAAACGCTTCCAACACGCTTGCATGTAGCGTGAAAAATAGGCGTCGGTCCTATTTCTAGCATGTACGCGTTTTCGGCGCTGCTCGAGCCGCACCTAAGACGCGTGCACGCTCTAACCTGTTACCATGGGAGCCCAAATAAAGACAGACACACTATGCAGCCAGTGTGCAGGAGGCCTAAGGGTTGCCCAATCGCCCGGGAAAAGTAAAGCAGCACATTTTCCTCATTGATGAAATAAACTCTCTTGTGTTTGTTTCTCTCCTCAGTCGTTCCAGTCTGAACGCCCAGATGTGTGACCTGAAGCTGAACTGCGGGGAACCAGATTTCAGCGCTGCCATCATCAGCATCCCCACGCCACCCGCCAACTCGCCTGATGAGAGCCTCCCCTCGTCGCCCGCGCCCGTCCCCGGCATCCTGCGCAACACCCGGGCCACCGCCTACACCCACGACAACGTCAAAATCTCCTCCTTATAACCTCTGACCACGCCCGCCACTTCCCCCTCCAAACCCTGCCGCCCCACCAGCCAACCTCTCGCTGAACTCTGAACTTCCTTTGAAACTCTGATCTTGAACCCAGGGAACTGCAAGCTGAGATCTCGGGGACTACTCAGACGGATATTTTGAGTACTGCTGGTTTGCTTTCACTTCCTCTCACCATTTTGTGGATTAAAGGAGACAACATGAAGACAGAATGGTTTTCCGTACAGGAGGCGACACAAAAAAGCAAAAATCAAAAGCAAGGAATTTGAAAAGGAACCATAATTGTTCTCCCGAATACTTTCCAAAGTCTTAAAGATCTCCTCCTCATGCATTTTACCTCAACGTATGTTGGTGTACAATGCATAAGGAGGGGATTTGCCTCCCTTTCACAGTTTTGACCTTTTGAATCTCATTGCACAAACCCCAGGAGACTTCAACCAATGGAAAAGATGCCAAGATCCCCAAAGAATGACCCCGAAACAGGTTGAATCATTGGGTCAGTTTTGCGTCCTCCTCACCTTAATCCTTAAGAGGAGGGCTACAAAATGATTGCTGCCGAGGACAACGGTCTTATTTTTAAGTCTAAACCTGGAGTCAACGGACTGAGTGGTTTTATTTCTCAAAAGAGAAGTTGGCCTGTTAGTTTTTGGTGAATCTGAAGGACTGCCGACCGCTGGTCTAACTCATCTGTGATTGGACTAAGAAGTGACAGAGATGATCTGTATACAACCAAACAACCCTCAGATTTTTGATTACTTTGGATGTTTGTTGTTGTGGTGAAACAGCAGGTGACGGCTAGCAGGCGTATAGCGTTTGGCTTTACCAAACCAGGATGGTTTCTTTTCTTTTACAGCGACAGACGGGCTCAACGCTGCTCAGTTGAGTGAAGTGTTGGAGCTCTTTTCCTTGAAATGTAAAGGTTTTGTAGGTTTAAACCCCAACAGTGGGTTAAGATGTCTTAGAGGAGGATGAAAATGTATCTCAAATCGAATGGAGTTCGGGAATATGTATGGATGATCTCTCCACTGGCTCTTATTCAGCTGCTGAAGCCACTTCAGGTCACATTTTAAGGAAAGTAAGGGAATCATGAGCGAGAACTCTTGAGCTTTTATCCGAGGTTGCAAGAGATGAAAGATTAAAAAACTCTTGGAGGGATGATCCAGACGCTGCTGAAACGAATGAATCTAACATGTTAACTGAACTCTGAAAACTGGGTTTAACTGATCTATGCTGAGCCTGAATACTGTTCACACAACGACACTGAGCTGATCTTAACTTTAGGGACTAAACCGAGCCATTCTGAGCAGCGCTGGACTAACATGGTTTTCCAAAGTGCGACTGTAGAGAGGATAAAGTTACTCTGGACAGGATTAATCTGGTCTGATGTGGACAAAGTTACTCTGGACTGGATTAATCTGGTCTGATGTGGACAAAGTTACTCTGGACTGGATTAATCTGGTCTGATGTGGACAAAGTTACTCTGGACAGGATTAATCTGGTCTGATGTGGACAAAGTTACTCTGGACTGGATTAATCTGGTCTGATGTTGACTTGTCTGGTCTGGCTGTAGCTCAGAAGTGTTCAGACTAGGAACGAAAGCCTTTTACTTTTCAAAATATGCAACATTACTACAAGCAGGAAAATAGCATCAACAAATGAACAGAATAATAATAACAATATTAATGTGTGTGTTATAAAAACTACAGTAATTATTGCAGGGAACATAATGTAAAGTAACTAAGAAATTCATTTGTTGTGTGATCTTTTCAGTGAGAGAGAGATAACACATCAAGTATTCTGCAACAGATTTAAATAGGGAAAGGGAAATGCAGCGCCAGAAGCTCTTCAGCATTCAAATCACGTTTGTCCCGACGCCGTGCACTCTGGGAAAGGAACACGTTATTTTCCAAATAATTAATGAAGGCGGGAAAGCTCCACCCGCAGATATCGGCATGTTTCAGTATCACTTCAGTCTTATTTATCGGTCATATACATTATACTATACTTTATACTCCAGAGATCATTGGGCCTCATTCACCAATATCTTTCTAAATTCTTTCTTATATTTGTTCTTAAAAGTCCCTAAAAAAGGTCTACGTCTGATTCATGACGTGTTCTTAAACAGCAGAATTGTTCGCAGGTGTGTTCTTACAATGATGAATCCCAATGTCTTCGTAAATGTAAAGCTCGTGCCCGTTGCTATTTAGCATAATATTTAAACGCCCCGTTAATTCCCATAAAAGGGCGTGAGATGGCAGGGCCGTGTGCACACTTAGAGAAATGTCGAAACGCTGTATATAGGTATAGTATAAGAGTATAAGTATAAGTATATAGGCCGAGCACAATTCATGAATATTTACCTCCACCATCAATTCCTAGTATTCCTTTTGGCTTGACATGTTACATTAGCGTTAGCATGAACTGGGGGAGACGCTCCATATTCATGCTGCATCTAGAAATACGTAGCTGGTATTAGCATGAGCAGGCAGCATACTACTGCTCCACCTTAGTGTGTGTGTGTGTGTGTGTGTGTGTGTGTGTGTGTGTGTGTGTGTGTGTGTGTGTGTGTGTGTGTGTGTGTGTGTGTGTGTGTGTGTGTGTGTGTGTGTGTGTGTGTGTGTGTCTGTCTGTCTGTGTGTGTGTGTGTGTGTGTGTGTGTGTGTGTGTGTGTGTGTGTGTGTCTCTGTGTGTGTGTGTGTGTGTGTGTGTGTGTGTGTGTGTGTGTATATGTGTGTGTGTGTGTGTGTAAGGGACATACAGGACATACTGCTCCACCTTTCGTGTTTTCTCTGTCACATGATAAACTCCCAGCTGCTGCTAACGCTGCTAACGGGTATCGTAGCTTCCCGGCCCCGGCAGGTTTGAAGAAGGAAACATGGAGGACCACACGTATTCACAATCCAAATGTCAGCAACAGGAGTCTTCGTCTTCTTCTTCGTCCAGAAGACGAAAAAGGAGATTGAAAAGAGATAGAGAGCGTCTTCTTGAAGCGTGAAGGCTACCGTAGCTGTGATACGTAGTCTGAACTGCGTGGAGCGAGAGAGTTGATGATATCTGATCTCAACGCTAGACGGGAGAAACTCCCTCACACTGGACTAACGCTAATGTAACATGTCAAGCCGATAGGAATCCTCTGAATGGATGGTGGAGGTAAATATTCATGAAAAAGGACGAGTTGGTGAACGAGCAACACAGATTTAGATAATGAACTAAACACGTCACACACTGGGGCTTTAAGATGAATGAGGCCCAGTGAGGGGCGACCCTCTTTTAATAAGACATCCTGTCAATTATGAAAACAAAGAAATAGAAAAACACAGAGAAAAGCATTATAAAAAATAGCAGAAAGCTTCTTAAACTTTCTGATTTGGAAAATTATTTTATAAAAAATAAATTAGGATAATAAGAACGTAAAAGTAAATACAATTCAGGGTTAAACGATAAGGGTCGCCGATGGGCAACTAAAACGCCACGATGGCCGAGTAACTATAACAACCCAGCTGCCCTTTTGGGCATTTCATCATTTCATTTGAACGTCCCGTCGGCCAATCAAGTTGGTGCTTGATGCTTTTTTCGGGGTCATTTTACACTTTTGATGATTTCAACGTTTGACTTTTTTTTGACGAAGGTTTGACGAAAAGATGTCGGCGTTTTTTTCGGCATTTTTTTGACATTGATACAGGTCTTTTTAGGGTTTTTTTTCCCATCCATCCATCCATCTTCGTCCGCTTATCCGGTATTGCCGGGGGTAGCAGCTCCAGCAGGAGACCCCAAACTTCCATTTCCCCGAGCCACATTAACCAGCTCCGACTGGGGGATCCCGAGGCGTTCCCAGGCCAGGTTGGAGATATAATCCCTCCACCTAGTCCTGGGTCTTCCCGAGACCTCCTCCCAGCTGGACGTGCCTCCACCTAGTCCTGGGTCTTCCCCAAGGCCTCCTCCCAGCTGGACGTTCCTCCACTAGTCCTGGGTCTTCCCCGAGACCTCCTCCCAGCTGGACGTCCCTCCACCTAGTCCTGGGTCTTCCCCGAGGCCTCCTCCCAGCTGGACGTCCCTCCACCTAGTCCTGGGTCTCCCCCGAGGCCTCCTCCCAGCTGGGACGTTCCCTCCACCTAGTCCTGGGTCTTCCCCGAGGCCTCCTCCCAGCTGGACGTTCCTCCACCTAGTCCTGGGTCTCCCCCGAGGCCTCCTCCCAGCTGGACGTCCCTCCACCTAGTCCTGGGTCTTCCCCGAGGCCTCCTCCCAGCTGGACATGCCTGGAACACCTCCCTAGGGAGGTGCTTTTTTCCCGAAGATTTATATTTCTTTTCAAACTTTTTTTTCAACATTTTTGAATTATTTTTGGCGGGTTTTTAAAACGTTTTTTTTCGTATTTTTTCCTTTAAAAAAAACCCCGAAAAATGATATAGAGACCAGAAAAAAATTAATTTGGGCACATAGAATTGTATTTTGCATGCCCGAATTGAAGAAAAACCCATAGCGTTGAATACTGCAGTTAGTGCAAGTACGTGTTTGGAGGTTGATGCTCCAAAAACATCCGCTGCGTCTTCAAATTCCGCCGCCAAGACTCCCGACGGAGCGCGTCTAGATATGACGCTAAAGGAAACTTTTTGCGTCAATAACAAACGCCAAAGTCACCTGACCAAGCGCTGCTCGGGGGTGAGAACGTGTTAGTTAAAGAGTGTACGTACGCTATCGGCCGCACTGACGTGACTTCAGCTGCGAGTATTTTGGTGAAGCATTTCCCCGACCAATCAGAAGCAAGTGTGAGTGAGTGACTCAGAGACGGGAGACGTACATACTGTAACATATTTTGTATCATAAACTTTCACCTGCATCTTCCAATCAAATCCTCAAACCCCCAAAAAAAATAGAAAAAAAGATAGGGATGAAAGTTGTCGTGTATCTGACAGGCATTCCTCCGTGCATGAGCCTCGTACCGTAGAAGTAGCACGATTGGGATTTATCAACCATATCAGAGGAAAGACATCACAAACGACACCATGGGGGGGGGGGGGGGGACTTCATCATCCGTTATTTAGCATGACGACTCTTCTTTGTTTCTCCTGTCAGTCATTTGTTTGTTTTCCTCATCCTTCCCCCCCGTCCCGAAACTTTTCAAAAACGAGTGTTTGCACCACCGAGACGTTACGTTAGATTACGAGAAGAAATAAAAACAGATTATATACGTAACTGAATTTCAAAAATAAAAATCATTCAGGCATGTTCCTCGCCAGAATGCAAAGTGTATATGTGTGCATGAACGGGAGGATGTGTGTGTGTGTGTGTGTGTGTGTGTGCTTGTTTTACTATATTCGCGGGGTCCAAAAACCGGGGAGTCCAGTATACTTGTGTGGTCCCGACAGCTTTGTGGGCCAAAAATGCTGGACCCCCCAAGGTTAAAGGTCTGTTTGAGGGTTAAGACCTGGTTTTAGGATTAGGGTTAGAATGAGGTTCTGGTTAGGGTGAGGGTAAGGGTTAAGGTTAGGCATTTAGTGGTGATGGTTAAGGTTAGGGTAAGGGGCTAGGGAATGCATTATGTCAATGATGGGTCCCCACAAAGATAGTGAAACAAACATTTGTGTATGTGTGTGTGTGTGTGTGTGTGTGTGTGTGTGTGTGTGTGTGTGTGTGTGTGTGTGTGTGTGTGTGATGACCAGTCACTAATATGCATGGATACCGTTATAGGTATTTTAACTGTTTTCTCCTGCCGTTTAAAGAGAGCGGAGACTGAACAAGACGTCTGTTCACTGGACTCTTTGTCACTGTTTCATCTGATAAAGTACATCTTAGACAACATATGATTTGCCCTGATTTATTTAGCACATGTTAAAAAAGAGTTAAGAGACATTAACTAAAAAAGAAAAACCCATAAAACCTTCAGCGGGCTCTGCTTGTTGGGTTCCCTACAATTATTTAACAATACACAACATGAAGAGAAAAATAGAAAACATACAGTCTCTGAAATGAAAAAGAGAAAGAGGACAGGAACAGTGTACATAGTTTCTTATGGCTGGGAGGGAAAGACTTCCAATACTACCTACTTGTTGTGGCCTTGACCTGCTGCCACTTTGCTCCTTTGAAAGCCATGATGTCTCTCTCTCTCTCATGGGGGGGCCAAATCCTCTGGTTGGGTAAAGCAGAGAAAGGGGAGGTAACCTTTCCCCTTATGACGTCATAAAGGGAAGAGTCCGGATCGGCCCATCTGAGCTTTCATTTTCTCAAAGGCAGAGCAGGATACCCAGGGCTCGGTTTACACCTATCACCATTTCTAGCCACTGGGGGGCCATAGGCAGGCTGGGGGAACTCATATTAATGTTAAAAAACCTCATAAAGGGACATTTTCATGCCATGGGACCTTTAAACTATTGTGTACCGTGATGGTGCGTGACGGATTTCCTTAAATTCCAGACTGACCATTATTGGCGTGTTATCAAGACGCTGTTTGGCCTCCATTGACTTACATTACCTTGCGATTGCGTGTGAATTGACGCAGTAGGGAGTAGTATGAAAGGGCGAATAGCAAAACACAGGACTTTCACCCAGGAGACCGGGGTTTGTGTCCCACGTGTGGCGTTTCCTACCAACCGTTTGTCCATTTCTTGTTTTCCTAAAACCTGCGTGTGATGTAGTCTCGCGATAACACGCCACGTGGCTTCAGAATGTGGCGTGTATGTTTACGCTGTGACGTTGCAGACTGCTGTCCGCTGTATACAGCGTAGACATACACACAGATAGCTCATAATGCGTACAGATAACACGCCACTTGGCTTTAGGAAAGTGGGCGTGTATGTTTACGCGAAGTCATAATGTCACGTTGTTAAATTCAATGTTCATGTCATTGACACAATGTGCAGGCACATGTGTAACGAAATGTAGGTCAGTGGCTTCAGTGCTGGCGGTGGGCATGAACACAATATTATTAACATTATTCAACAGTATTTACAGACTCAGAATTATTGATAAACTCTGTAAGATGTATAAGGAGTAGGAACAGAAACAGGAACACCGATGGGACTATACATACAGCATAAACTGTTGTAAACGTACTTGTGCAAATGACATAGAGGGTCCTATCCTGCACCCGGCGCAGCACAAAGCCCGACTCACTTAGTGTCTTTGCTAGTTTAAGACCGACCCAGTTGTCAGTTTCCCGTCCAGCGCCCACATCGTTTAAATAACAAATGCACCTGCTCCAGGCGCTTCACGCCGTACGCTTAGATTGGTAAAATAGGATCATAAATGGAAATATAACCCTATAAACGTGTAAACATGGCAGAGAATCATTAAGGTGCAGTAACATAAATTCCTACAGATTACACATTTGTCTTTTTGACAAAATTATTTCAACTCAGCATCCATTTACCAGCTTTTTTCAGAGTCATAAAGGAATAGTGTTTGCTCGTTGCGATTGAAAGCTCCAGAAAAAGCTAGTAAGTGGTCCTTGAGTTAGGACTGACCCGTAAACAAGCTGATGCAGTAATTAAAACCCTTTTATTATGTAATTTTTCGCTGGAAGTTACTTAATTAATAATGATCTGTTGAGATGATAACCAGCACTTTGTATCCAGTGAACGGATGGTGACGTGAAGTCTCAGAGACAGGGAATGACTGAATGAATGAATGAATGAATGAATGAATGAAGGAGAAAACAGCATTAAAGCACAAGAGGTGTATATTCCATCCCACTAATAAAAACAACAGAAACCAGAACATGTCGTGCTTTGATTTTGTATTCTGGACATTCATCTGCTCGTTGTTTGTACAAACACACACACATACAACGATACAACTTTCTGATATATATATATATATATATATATATATATATATA
>NW_027595436.1:147500-171261 GCF_031162955.1 Sander vitreus | reverse complement strand
CTCTGCTCTGTGTATGACAGAGAGGGCAAAACCGTAAAACTGAAAAAATCTCAAACTAGATTTACAGTATAGAAACTTGCAGCTAGCTGACAGCAGTTACCTGTCTCTGTCAGCTAACGAACATTAACCAATAAGTTACTGGTGCAACTTGCAAGTAATGTTATTACCAGCATTAATCGATCTATCACAAATAAATCTCACTGAGAGAGAAAGAGAAAGCAAAGCACAGAGAGAGAACCACTAAAACTGTGACTTCCACCACTATGCTATCCTCATCGGAGTCATCAACATCAAGTACAGGCAGGAACTGGGTCGGTTCCAGCCTTAGTCAATGTTATAATCTGAACATTGATTACTTGAACCAGTAGTAAAGAAAGTAACTTAGTTGAAATACAGTAGACGCATTAATACTGGCTGGCACTAAATACCATCTATCCTGTGTGGTTGCTAAATCATACTGTGTCTTTCACTTCCATCCAGATGTGCCTGTTCTGTCTTTTGTTCTGTACTGTCAGTTTGTATAGGCTAACAGAGCCCTTCTAACTGTAGCCTCAACTTATATAGGCTAACAGAGCCCTTCTAACTGTAGCCTCAACTTATATAGGCTAACAGAGCACTGCTAACTGTAGCCTCAGTTTGTTCGGGTCCCCATGGGAAAAACTGGTCCCCATGGCGTGAGTCATATTTCAGGTCATGGACCCCACCAGGATATAAAAACAAACGCACACACACACACACACACAGACACATACACACACAGAGACAAACACACAGACAGACACACACACACACACACACACACAGAGATATACACACACACACATACACACACAGAGACAAACAAACAGAGACACACACACACACACACATTTCATGTATCAGATCCAGAGAATATTATTAATATTATATATTAATATATATTATTAATAAGTTATTTAGTTAATAATGACGATAACGTCCAGAGGTTTAGAGCTGGGTGCAGTTTGTGTTTCTCACCAGCAGGTGGAGCCACAGTCCTTCTTTCACTCCTTTCTTTCTTCTTCCTTTTCTTTCTCCATGTCCTTCCTCTTCCTTCTCTTCACAGCTTCCTCTTCCTTCTATTCACAGCTTCCTCTTCCTTCTCTTCACAGCTTCCTCTTCCTTCTCTTCTTTTCTCTCGTGCTCCGGAGAAGAGAAGCTCAGAGATAACGAGCCCCGAGGGAGACACAGAGACACACTTCCACACTAATTAAGACTATCAGGGATCCATTAAATGGCTGTTAAACACACGCACGCACACACACAGACACGCACGCACACACACAGACACACACACACACACACACACACACACAGAGACACAGACACACACACACACAGACACACACACACACACACACAGACACACAGAGACACAGACACACACACACAGACACACACAGAGACACACACACACACACAGAGACACAGACACACACGCACGCACACACACACAGACACACACACATGCACACGCAGACACACACTCACACAGAGACACGCACGCACAGACACACACACACACACACACACACACACACACACACAGAGACACAGAGACACACACACACACAGAGACACACACACACACACAGAGACACAGACACACACACACACACACACACACAGACACACACGCACGCGCGCGCACACACACACTCTCACACACACACACACACTCACACAGAGACACACGCACACACACACACACACAGAGCGACAAACACACACACACTTGCTTATTTTCTGTTGGATCCTACTGTTTTTTTACAAATGTTTATCACGTGGAGCACTTGGTGACTTTGTCTGTAAAAGGTGCTATATCAAATAAACGTATTATTATTATTATTATTATTATTATTATAATAATAATATGTTCTTTTGGTAACGTTCGATATTTACAGCTGAAAGACATATCACACATCACGGAGATTAGCTTTGTTAGGGCGTTCACCAACGTTAGCCGACGGTAGCTGACGTTAGCTTCTCTGTGTTGCCAGATCTCGCGAGAGTTCGGTCCTGAGACAGAAACACGTCTCAAACAACGTATATTTCCTCCTGATGTGTCCGTCTGAAAGACACCACGTTAGTGTCAGAATGTTCTGGAGATGTGTGGCTCGTTGAAGAATGAGTCTGATATTTACTTTGGTGACTACGGAGAGAAAGGATCGCTCATAATCTGTGTTCACGTTCACTTCTCCCGTTGGAATCAACACACACGGACCTGCCGCTAGTCTCCTGAAGAGGCCTTGCTGTGGTGAAGAACCATCAAAGGGTTTGAATCCGACCTGCTGCCCTTTGCTGCGTGTCATCCCCCATCTCTCTCCCCGCTTTCATGTCTATTAACTGTCACTACTTAATAAAGGGAAAAGCCCCCAAAACAATAATCTCAAAAAATGTTTTTTTACCTGTTTACAAAAACTTTCTAGTCAGAACTAAGACAAAAGAACGTGGAAAAAAGTGAAAAATGTTGGAAAAAGCTACAGAAACGCTGGAAAAACTGACCAAAAAAACAGAAAAACTGACAAAAAAAACCCATCAAAAACATCACCAAAGGTGACGAAAAATGTGAAAAGTGAGAAGAAAAAAAAAACATTGAAAAAAGCAACAAAAAACTTATAAATATATATATATATATATATATATATATATATATATATATATATATACACACACATACATAATTAAAAAAACTCCAATAAAGTGACCAAAAAAAGTGACAAAAAATTGGAAAAAAGTGACAAAAAAAATTGGAAAAAAGTGACAAAAAGAATTGGAAAAAAATGACAAAAAAGTGACAAAAAATTGGAAAAAAGTAACAAAAAATTGGAAAAAAATAACAAAAAATTGGAAAAAAGTGATAAAAAAAAAATCGGAAAAAAATGACAAAAAAGTGACAAAAAAATGACAAAAAAGTGACAAAAAATTGTAAAAAAGTGACAAAAAATCGGAAAAAAGTGACCAAAATTTTTAAAAAAGTGACAAAAAAATTCGAAAAAAGTGACAAAGAAGTGGAAAAAAAGTGAGATTCTGTGGAAAAATTGGGATACAATTGACAAAATAGTCGAGAAAAGTGTGGAAAAAGAACAACAAAATGTTGTTATTTCAACCAAGAAAAACACAAAGTTGCACGATGTCTCTCTCTTAGAAAATGGGTTTCTTTGTAACGACCATATTTTAATTACCCAAAAATAATGTGGATGGATGATCCCATACACCGCGCTTCACGAGTACAACAAAAGATGGGATCTCTACTTTCATTGAATTTTGGGTGTTTTATTAAATGTGAAATGTTTGGGAACAGTCTTTTCGCTGAACGTTGACCCTTCTGTGATTATCTTTTAATATTAGTCTAAATAATTCATAATTTCTGCGTCTTTAACTCAAGAATTAGGTATAATTTCCTATAAATGAGGTTTTTAACTGACCGTGAAAGTGTAAAACTATAGTTAGTTTATACGTGGTAGTGAAAAGAAGTGTTAAACATCAAACAAAAGCGCCAAAAACATTGAAAAAGGCGCCAAAAGTGTAAAAAAAAAGAGACCAAAACATCAGAAAATGTGTTGATTTCCTGAACACACCGCTAACAGCAGCCATGTTTGTTTTAAACGGTCGGTGTAATAATGTTAGTTTGCTTACCGCTGAATGAGACAGGAAGTAAAATGTTGGTTCCTTTCTCCGCCTATTTTTGTTACAGTTTTCAGCGACAGTTCTTTCTGCTTTAATGCTGCATTCCAGACAACATTTTTAGCCCGTAAGTTATGACTTCAAGTCACGACTCATGACGACAAACCCTTCTAGCTAGCGGCTCCCTACCGTTGACGTTAGCTAGCGGCTCCCTACCGTTGACGTTAGCTAGCGGCTCCCTAATGTTGACGTTAGCTAGCGACTGCCTACCGTTGGTGGTGAGTTGGGTCAGGGGGTGGGGGAAGACTCTGGACAGACCGGGTAAGCCCAAACGGGTAGTGCGGGTAAATTGGGAACGTCTGGAGGAGGCCCCTGTCCGACAGACTTTCAACTCACACCTCCGGCGGAGCTTTTCGTGCATCCCTGTGAAGGCTGGGGGCATTGAACCCGAGTGGACAATGTTCAAAGTTTCCATTGCTGAAGCTGTGGTGAGGAGCTGTGGTCTTAGGGTCTTAGGGTCTTAGGTGCCTCAAGGGGCGGTAACCCACGAACACCGTGGTGGACACCGGTGGTCAGGGAAGCCGTCCGACTGAAGAAGGAGTCTTTCCGGGATATGTTATCCCAGACGACTCCGGAGGCAGTTGCAAGGTACCGAAGGGCCCGAAGGGCTGCAGCCTCTGCCGTGAAAGAGGTAAAGCAGTGTGTATGGGAGAAGTTCGGAGAAGACATGGAGAAGGACTTTCGGTCGGCACCAAGGTACTTCTGGAAAACCGTTCGCCACCTCAGGAGGGGGAAGCGGGGAACCATCCAAGCTGTGTACAGTAAGGATGGGACGCTGTTGACCTCAACTGAGGAGGTAATAGGGCGGTGGAAGGAGCACTTTGACGAACTCCTAAATCCGACTAATACGCCCTCTATGGTAGAGGCAGAGCTGGAGGATGAGGGGGGATTGGCATCAATTTCCCTGGTGGAGGTTGCTGAGGTAGTTAAACAACTCCACAGTGGCAAAGCCCCAGGAATTGATGAGACAGGAATTGATGAGATCCGTCCAGAAATGCTTAAAGCTCTGGGTGTGGAGGGGTTGTCTTGGTTGACACGCCTCTTCAACATTGCGTGGAAGTCTGGGGACGGTGCCTAAGGAGTGGCAGACCGGGTGGTGGTTCCCCTTTTTAAAAAGGGGGGACCAGAGGGTGTGTGCCAATTACAGGGGTATCACACTTCTCAGCCTCCCCAGTAA
This sequence comes from Sander vitreus, assembly GCF_031162955.1. Taxonomy (NCBI): domain Eukaryota; kingdom Metazoa; phylum Chordata; class Actinopteri; order Perciformes; family Percidae; genus Sander; species Sander vitreus. The sequence goes on along the minus strand of NW_027595436.1, from coordinate 166,379 downwards.
AGTCTACTCCAAGGGTGCTGGAAAGGAGGGTTCGGACAATGCGGATTCCGTCCCTGGTCGTGGAACAACGGACCAGATCTTTACTCTCGCAAGGATCCTGGAGGGAGCCTGGGAGTATGCGTATATGTTTTGTGGATCTGGAGAGGGCGTATGACCGGGTGCCCCGGGAGATACTGTGGGAGGTGCTGCGGGAGTATGGGGTGAGGGGTCCCTTCTCAGGGCCATCCAATCTCTGTACGACCAAAGCGAGAGCTGTGTCCGGGTTCTCGGCAGTAAGTCGGACTCGTTTCAGGTGAGAGTTGGCCTCCGCCAGGGCTGCGCTTTGTCACCAATCCTGTTTGTAGTATTTATGGACAGGATATCGAGGCGTAGTCGTGGTGGAGAGGGGTTGCAGTTCGGTGGGCTGGGGATCTCGTCGCTGCTTTTTGCAGATGATGTGGTCCTGATGGCATCATCAACCTGTGACCTTCAGCACTCACTGGATCGGTTCGCAGCCGAGTGTGAAGCGGCTGGGATGAGGATCAGCACCTCTAAATTGGAGGTCATGGTTCTCAGCAGGAAACCGATGGAGTGCCTTCTCCAGGTAGGGAATGAGTCCTTATTCCAAGTGAAGGAGTTCAAGTACCTTGGGGTCTTGTTCGCGAGTGAGGGGACAATGGAGCGGGAGATTGGTCGGAGAATCGGCACAGCAGGTGCGGTATTACATTCAATTTATCGCACCGTTAGATGCAAAGAGAGCTGAGCCAGAAGGCAAAGCTCTCAATCTACCGGTCAGTTTTTGTTCCTACCCTCACCTATGGTCATGAAGGCTGGGTCATGACCGAAAGAACAAGATCCAGGGTACAAGCGGCCGAAATGGGTTTCCTCAGGAGGGTAGCTGGCGTCTCCCTTAGAGATAGGGTGAGAAGCTCAGTTATCCGTGAGGAGTAGAGCCGCTGCTCCTTTGCGTCGAAAGGAGCCAGTTGAGGTGGTTCGGGCATCTGGTAAGGATGCCCCCTGGGCGCCTCCCTAGGGAGGCGTTCCAGGCACGTCCAGCTGGGAGGAGGCCTCGGGGGAGACCCAGGACTAGGTGGAGGGATTATATCTCTAACCTGGCCTGGGAACGCCTCGGGATCCCCCAGTCGGAGCTGGTTAATGTGGCCCGGGAAAGGGAAGTTTGGGGTCCCCTGCTGGAGCTGCTACCCCCGCGACCCGACCCCGGATAAGTGGATGAAGATGGATGGATGGATACCTACCGTTGACGTTAGCTAGCGGCTACCTACCGTTGACGTTAGCTAGCGGCTACCTAATGTTGATGTTAGCTAGCGGCTACCTACCGTTGACGTTAGCTAGCGGCTACCTGCCGTTGACGTTAGCTAGCGGCTACCTACCGTTGACGTTAGCTAGCGGCTACCTACCGTTGACGTTAGCTAGCGGCTACCTACCGTTGACGTTAGCTAGCGGCTACCTACCGTTGACGTTAGCTAGCGGCTACCTACCGTTGACGTTAGCTAGCGGCTACCTACCGTTGACGTTAGCTAGCGGCTACCTAATGTTGACGTTAGCTAGCGGCTACCTAATGTTGACGTTAGCTAGCGGCTACCTACCGTTGACGTTAGCTAGCGGCTACCTAATGTTGATGTTAGCTAGTGGCTACCTACCATTGACGTTAGCTAGCGCTAGTTGATACTAGCGATTTCCAGTCGGCGACATATTTTGGGCTTCACAATCACGTGTATTGTTTTGATTACAATGTGCGGAATTACTTTACGTTGTCTATTCATGTCTATTTATTTCTATTTCTCACCGTTAACCACCGGCGTCTGTACAGCATCAACAGGGGTCTCCATTGTTGTTTATGTGTGTGTGACGTCAGAAACTGTAACTGGGAGAACAACGACCTGGTACCAGTTCACGGGGAGTAAGTTACAGGTTGGACTGCCGTTCCAGGGCGCTTTCACCGCTAGAAGGTCGTGAAAACACGAGTAACTGGCTGCCTGGAACGCGGCATTAGTAGAGATGTGTTAAAATTCTGAGTTTAACAGTTTTTTTTAATCTGCGGGAATATTTCAGTGGCATATTTTGCGTTGCACCCACATTTCGGAGGACATTATTAGGAAAATACCGGAGCCCTAAATCAAAGGTGTTACTGTGTTTATCTGCTGAGCTGATTAAATAAAACTTGTTTTATTTACAGATTTATGACGAATATGAATAATTTACATCTCAGATGTCCCCCTCCCCCCTTTCTCCCGCGCTCTCTCAGGCCACGCCCACATTCTAGAACACTGGTGGCGGGCCCATTGTTAGCGCTGTTGCCAGGCAACACGGAACATCGTCGTCAGGGACAACCAGTCTCTCTTTCTCTCTCTCTCTCTCTGACAGCAACACCATTACTGAGATGACAAGCCCACACACACACACACACACACACACACACACACACACACACACACACAGCTTCCATCTTATGACATATCGTCACACAAACGCACAAAACGTATTGCATATTTTTTCTCTCTCTTCACACACACACAGAAACACACACACATACACATGTACACACAGAAACACACACACACACACACACAAACATACACACACACACACACACACACACACACACACAGAAGCACACACACACAGACACACAAATACACACAGAAACAAGCACACACAAACACACACACACAAACACACACATACACATGTACACACAGAAACACACACACACACACAGAAACACACACACATACACTTGTACACACAGAAACACACACACACACACACACACATATACACACAAAAACACACACACACACACACAGAAGCACACACACACAGACACACAAATACACACAGAAACAAGCACACACACACACACACACACACACACAGAAACATGCACACACACACACACACACACACACACACACACACACACACACATATACACACAGAAACACACTCTCTCTCTGTTGTCTGATGCAATCCCCTGACATCCGTATTCCTCCGGTGTGCGTCCATCACACAGCTAATCTTTGAAATGCTTTATTACAATTCAGCACAGAGACAGAACAGAGGAGGAGGAGGAGGAGGACAGACACGCAAAACAAACGCCCCCTTTCCTCCCTCTAACCCCACCCGGGGTTTTATAAAGGGAGACGTTTGGTTTTAGTTCCCATGGAGAGGCAGAGGAACATTTTCCTCATGAAAATACCCGAAAATAAAAGAAACAAATAAATATTTCCAACACGTCTGTGAGCCGACCACTCAGGCTACATCTACACTATTACGTTTGTTTTAAAAATTAATATCTTTTGCTGCATTTCAGACTTCAGAGCCCCGAAAACAGAGACACTTGGAAACACTGCTGCCCCCGTTGGAGATTAGAGATTAGTTCTGCTACCGGAGCTGAAACTCTTCAAATCAGAGATCGATTTAGTCTCAAAATGCAGCTTTAAAATGAAAACGTAGCAGTGAAGATGTAGCCTAACTGAACATGATGATTCATCCTCTGGGGAACATGAATGAAGTCCATCCAGTATTTGTCGCTGTAGTTCATTCTGAACCAAAAGTAAAAAAATAGCTCCGCTTCACGGTGTGTTTTCAGTCGGATTATTTCCTCCAAGAAATAAATATTTACAACAAGGTCTGTGGACAGAGCAAGACATTTTACTGCCACTAGGGGGAGCTATTTAAAGTCACTTACGCCACATACACAGTGGCTGCGTGGCGTGAGCGTGTCGGCTGCGTGGCGTGAGCGTGTCGGCTGCGTGGCGTGAGCGTGTCGGCTGCGTGGCGTGAGCTTGTCGGCTGCGTGGCGAGAGCGTGTCGGCTGCGTGGCGTGAGCGTATCGGCTGCGTGGCGTGAGCGTGTCGGCTGCGTGGCGTGAGCGTGTCAGCTGGGTGGCGTGAGCGTGTCAACTGGGTGGCGTGAGCTTGTCAGCTGCGTGGCGTGAGCGTGTCAGCTGGGTGGGGTGAGCGTGTCAGCGTGAGCGTGTCAGCTGGGTGGCGTGAGCGTGTCAGCGTGAGCGTGTCAGCTGGGTGGCGTGAGCGTGTCAGCTGCGTGGGGTGAGCGTGTCAGCTGCGTGGCGTGAGCGTGTCAGCTGGGTGGCTTGAGTGTGTCAGCTGCGTGGCGTGAGCGTGTCGGCTGCGTGGCGTCCAGGCAAAATAGAACACGAAAAGATGTTTATATGTCATTTAGACATGAATACATATTAATAAATGACATGTTGATGTTTGAAAGTCTCGAGGTTTTGACATAAATGCAGATATAAATGTCATTTAAATAATTATTGATTTTCTATTATTGCACCTGTCAATACAGAAGGAAATATTAATAATATATTATTCCGTCAATACTGCTGACGTTGTCTTTGCTGTAATCAGATCAGTCTATATTTATATTTATGGGAAACATTCATGTGAACAGACCAGGCTAGCAGCAGCAGCAGCGCCGCGTCCGACACGTTTCTGGTGTGCAAAGACATAGAAAACGCCACGCAGATGACACACAACGGAAACGCCACGCAGCCAGTGTGTAGCCGGCCTTACGCCTCATTTCCACGCCACGGTTGGACTCGACTCACTGCTTTTCCCTTGATGAACAGATTTACTATTTCAAAACCAGACTTGTTAGGATCTCTCAAGAACGTCCGTCGGTCATCATTTTGTGCGGCGAAGAGTTCTTTGTGTTTTCCAGACATCCAATGTCAAACGTGGGGTATACTCGCCGCAGCCGACCTGTCGAGCGCCAGTATGACGTCATGGGAGCGCCGTAACGACGTGGTCGCAACACTAGTTGCAGTCTTCTCCTGAACAGAGGTGGCGCTAATGAGGAAAGGCTACCGACTTTGCTATTTCTACGGATTAGAAGAAGAAGGAAAAGGTAAACAACGGCAGAACTGGCATCCGGTTACCCCAAGGGGGTAAGCGTCTGTCAACAACCCGAACCTCCTATGGCGCCATTTTGATGCTAACAAGCCATCACCTCCCGTTAGCATTCCGTTAGCATCCCATTGACTGCCATTCATTCTGACGTCACTTTGACAGAGAATACCTTTACATCTGAAGTGTTTAAAGACTCTATTTGTCCGTTGTTTATTTCTAAAGAAACACGACAATGTATAAAAGGCTCCATTACCTTGTAGCTCACGTTATGGCTCCGTAGCAGACGTTTTTATAACAATAGGCTAACGATTGGGTCATAACCACGAGACTTCCTGTCTCATAGTAGAGGAGTTACCGTATAGTACAGGAGAAGCTCTCAGGCAGTTTGGACTTCCATTAGCTGTTTAAGTTTAATGACTAATGTTAACTATCATTTTAGTGATCAATAATGAGCCTGTGTCTATGTTATCTCCTTACATATACCTACGCTCTCCGTCTCTGCTAGATTGGGAATGATTGAGATTTCTCTTGGCACAGCTACCAGAAGACTTCCAACTTTCAGACAGGTTGCTCACGTCACATCTACGTCTTCAAGCTCAGTTGGAGGCTGCTCAGTAACGCTCAGCCATCACCGGGAAAGAGCTTCTAATGTCCTTCACTGGTCTCCGTCCAGAGACACGGGGTCTGCTGGTCCAGTTTATATACTGTCTATGGGTTACCTTCGAACTCGTCCATGCTTCCTGTTTCCGCTTTTGTCGTGCGCCGCTGAAAAAAATAGAGTGGTGCACTCAAAATCCTGGGGCGCCAGCGAGATCTACGTCATTCTGACGTCACATTGGCGCGAGCGAGCTCGACTGCGGCGACTGTAAAACGGCCCTTAGTCTTTGTATGCTTTTTACAAAGGTATCAGGGAACATATTGGGGGAGTTATTTCTAAATAAGACTCACAGACATGTTGGAAATGACATGTTTCACGTGTGTAATGTTGTGATCTGATCTCGTTCAGTTCAGTTCGGTTCCTTTTAGTCCCGGGAGGTTTCAGAAAGTCTTCCCCAAATATCCAAAAGGACCCCTTCGAGGTCCCACATTGCATTAAAAACTGCAGGCGGACTCTCCTGTTTCCTGTTGGGTCGACATTTAATACAATCTGTGACGATACACGAACAGAGAAACTGGTTCTGAACTCTCTTTGAAGGTCCCGTTGAGGGTTTGACCGATATGGACTTTACTAAATCTGAATGTTTGGGGACTGGATGTGCCAATTTAGAGCCAATAGTCAGAGTGAGACTTCATCCAAAATGTGCGTTTGTGAAGACAAGAAATTACAAACTTTTTACGCAAATACAAAAATACGACAAAGTGACTTTTTTTTTTTTTTCGTCTGCTTTTTGTTTGTATAAAACCATCCGGAAGTGTGACTGCGCCCTGAGAACTTTCCATTGAAATCCAGACAAAACGAAACAAAGTCAGACGTTTAAACTGAATAAATTAATAAATAAAAGAATCTAAACACCAGATTCCACGTAGACGGGGATCGGCTCCGGACCGTCGAGAGAGTTGAGAAGCAGATCGAGACGTACCAGCGTGAACACAGCTCAGTAAGAACCAATCGCGGTGTCTTTAGAGAAATGTCTTTTTAAAAGTTCTTGAGGCGGAGGTAGACAGAAGAGACAGATAACAGTGATGTGGTAGTTGTAGTCCTACAGATGGTGAAGTTGTAGTCCTTAATTTACCCCTTTTCCACAACCAAAGTTTGAGGGCCGAATCTTGAACCAGTTCTTTGGGTTTCGACGGCCAAAGAACCGGCTTTCGGTGGGAAAACTGGTTCCGGAGCGGCACTGACACTTTGCTGGTCTAGAACCAAGAACCAATCATGTCAGGGGCTGGGGGCGGAGTTATCGTAGACCAATGACGTCAGGGGCTGGGTTATCGTAGACCAATGATGTCAGGGGCTGGGGGCGGGGTTATCGTAGACCAATGACGTCAGGGGCTGGGTTATGGTAGACCAATGATGTCAGGGGCTGGGGGCGGGGTTATCGTAGACCAATGACGTCAGGGGCTGGGTTATGGTAGACCAATGACATCAGGGGCTGGGGGCGGGGTTATCTTAAACCAATGACGTCAGGGGCTGGGTTATCGTAGACCAATGACGTCAGGGGCTGGGGGCGGGGTTATCGTAGACCAATGACGTCAGGGGCTGGGTTATCGTAGACCAATGACGTCAGGGGCTGGGGGCGGGGTTATCTTAGACCAATGACGTCAGGGGCTGGGTTATCGTAGACCAATGACGTCAGGGGCTGGGTGCGGGGTTATCGTAAACCAATGACGTCAGGGGCTGGGTTATCGTAGACCAATGACGTCAGGGGCTGGGGGCGGGGTTATCGTAAACCAATGACGTCAGGGGCTGGGGGCAGGGTTATCGTAAACCAATCGGCATATACGGCGATGTTAAAGATGTGGCTCTCCGGCCAGTGGAAAAGCAAAGTGGTTCTTCTTCAGAACCAGGACCAGGACCAGAAGGAGGTTGGCATTGGTGGAAAAGGGGTAAATAATAAGAGTCCTGGATAACTTCCTGCTGAGGTCAGTTTGTATTTCCTCTGTGGTAAAGTAGTTCTTCCTGTGAGGTTAACTCGGCGTCCGGTTTCTGTTTCCACTCGAGACGGATTCATCTTCCTGGTTCGCTAGGAGGAGGAAGGAGAGGAAGGAGGACACAGTTGGATCACAGACAGTGTAGGCCACGGCTATTCAATTACACATTCAACTGGTCCAGATTTTAAAACCACTCGTAGAACAGCTCCGGTTGTAAGAAGTTTTGTAAAAAAAAAAAGTTTTTCTCGTAAAATAAGGACGTTTGGACAGTGACTGTCAGCGTCTGAAGCGACGCAAAAATCCCCCTTCAGCGTGTTTGTAGAACGTACCGGGGAGAGCAGCAGCTACACGGCGTTTGAAGATAACGTAGCAGTAAGAGCGACTACGGTAGCGAGTAGTATGAAAGCCCGAAAATCTGCGTAGAGAGCATGGGTTTGGGGGGGTGGATGGGTCAAACAACACAGGACCTTCACCCAGGAGACCGGGTTTCCTAAACCCAACCATCCCGTTCTTCCCCGTGTCATGGAAACATAAGCCCACCTACGACCTTTTCCTAAATCTAACTGCGTCAAAAGTGACGCCAATAGTCCCGACCCAGCGTGTTTATATCGCTCAATGGTGTTTTAAGCCCCCAACGTCTCCTTCCAGGCAGCGCTGCGACCGTTGACTTCAAGGCACCTAACCCCAACCCCAACCCCAACCCTAACCATAACCTAATCCTAGAGACGTTGGAGGATTAAAACGCCGATAAACGTTTAGATGTGACGCTAAAGGAGACTCTTTTAGCGTTAATAACGCCAAAGGCACCTGACCAAGCGTCCGTATTTTACGCGATGGGAGTGAGAATGTATTGTCCGGAACGTCTGGTGTTTGTCAATGTGGTGCCACTCATTGCAAATTAAATACATCGCCATCGGTTTGGCGCTTGGATTTGGCGGCATAAAGATAAAGGCTGACGGTTAAACTGACGGTTTTCATTGTCAATTTTAGCGCTCCAGCGTTGAGAAAGACATGCTTTTTCAAGTTATATCCATAGACTGTATAATATTAATGGACAACGCATCCAGTTTGGCGAAGTGCTGCAAATGTGGAAGTGCCTTAAACCTGCTTTCTATCTGAAGTCCAGCAGGGGGAGACACCTTAAACCTGCTTTCTATCTGAAGTCCAGCAGGGGGAGACTCCTTAAACCTGCTTTCTATCTGAAGTCCAGCAGGGGGAGACTCCTTAAACCTGCTTTCTATCTGAAGTCCAGCAGGGGGAGACTCCTTAAACCTGCTTTCTATCTGAATTCCTGCAGGGGGAGACTCCTTAAACCTGCTTTCTATCTGAATTCCTGCAGGGGGCGACACGTTCAGGTTGCAAAAGGTCGGTCGGTTTCTGTAGAAGTCTGTGAGAAAGTGACCCACTTCTCACTTGATTTATTACCTCAGTAAACATTTTCATAATGAGTTGATGGTCTCAATCGTTAGTTTTAAGTCTTCTGCAACACAGAATGATGTTAATTTTCTGAATTATGGTCTCGTGGCTATGATGTGATTGCCAGTGAACGTGTGTAACGTAACGTAGAGTGTACGCTGCTCCTCCCTCTCTCCTCCCTCTCTCCTCCCTCTCGTCTAAAATCGTCACATCCGCAACCAGGATGGCTGTGCCCGTAACGGTAAACTCAACGACTCCTAGCAGATCTCCACAAACCAATGGGTGACGTCACACATGCTCTGTCCATTAATATTAACAGTCTATGGTTGTATCACAGGACTACAACTTTTACTTCTGCCGCTACATTTTCAAAACAACGTGCTTCATTCTGGGTCGAATGTTGTTACACTATCTGTACAAATGTGGGACTTTCTGTAGGAACATCTGTAGGAACATCTGTAGGCTCGTTAAACCCATTTTCCGCGGATTAGATTGCTGGAACGAAAGATGTATTTTAATTGCAGAATATGTTTTGCTGAACCCTAATATTTACCCTATATTTACCTGCAAAACAACAACTTCAGGGAAAAACGTGCAACTGTGACATCATCGCACCAAATTCTGATTGGCCGATTCCTGTCGCCTGTGACCCAAACTGCCTCCCTCCGCCTCCGTCCTCCCAGCTTGCTTCCCCTGTTCCAGTTGAGGTGGGATTTGTAGTCTTTTTAAAAGAGCTGTCAACACAGTGTGTATGAAAGCGTGTAATCCTGTTGCAAAACATCTGGTTTTAAAATCCAGATGTTGTAGTCCAGATGTTTGTTTTGAGAGGCTGGGTTAATTGTCAGTACGTGATGTGACGGTGACTTCCTATTGGCTGAGGGGGAGGCTAGAAGAACCAACGAAACGCCTCGCCGGTCGGGACGGAGGGCGGCCGCTGAGAATAAAAGACAAGAAAAGAAGGAGTGAGTCTTTCAGATCAATGGTTTAGAAAGAATAATATTTCAGTATTAGTATTCAGTGGCTGTTAAAAGTCAAATTCATTTTCATTTTAAAGTCAGCGGTCAGTCAGAGAAAACAGAAAAAACACCCAGGAAGAGGAATGAGGCAAGAGTGTGAAACCACACACACACACACACACACACACACACACACACACACACACAATATGTGTGTTGATGCTGAGGGAATAATTATACCATAGTTAGTGCAGATTCCCACGTGTGTGTTTGATTGTGTGTGTGTGTGTGTGTGTTTGTGTGTGTGTGTGTGTGTGTGTGTGTGTGTGTGTGTGTGTATATAGAGTCATCAGTATCAGTGAGGTCGAACGCTGGTGTCAATGAATTATTGATCGCTGCTAATTCTTACAGCACATGCACAGATAAATATTCTCCTTTCGCTCTCTCTCTTCGGCTCGCTTTATCACTGTGAATCCTTGTGTGTGTGTGTGTGTTCGTGTGTGTGTGTGTGTGTGTGTGTGTTGGCAGCCTGCCAGACATCAGCAGGGACCAAGCTCTCGCTTTTCACCACCCACCATCTGCACAGCGTTCACACACACACACTCAGCGGGGCTGAAGAGCGATGCCTTCCAGCTCTCACCGTGCTGGCAGTCAGCTGGGTTAAAGTGAGCCAGGACACACGCAGGCACGCACAATACACGCACGCACAATACACACACACACACAATACACACACACACACACACAATACACACACGCCGTTTCTTTTCTTCTAAAGCCCCTGACACACCAACCCGCCGGCTGACGGTCGGCAGAAAAGGAAGTTGGACTGATCAGTCAGCTCCCAGAGGTCCAAAAAGTGCCTCAGAACACACCGGAGCGACTTGAACGTACGTTCTGCGCGTGCTAACGCGTCACGTGGTTCTGGCTTCTCTAGCTGATATTAATGGCGGCTTGTTCGAATTATTATCTCGTATTTTACGAAAATAGTTCACTGAAACGTGTTTCTAAAAACATTTTAAGCGAGAAATAGACCATGCAGTATATCTGTCTTCATTTCAGATCAACAAAGATTTTCATCAGATTTTGAGAGGCTGTTCGTCACTCATCCCGCTCGCCATTTCCGGGTTAGCGCTCCACCAATCAGATTGATCATTGAGTCTGACTGCCCACTAGCCTGGTTGACACCAGACCCTTCTCAGTTGTAACTGAGAAGGGTCTGGGAAAGGTTCATTGACAGTTCATTTCCAAAGGGGCGTCACCAACGGACGCCGCTCAAATGCCTCTGGGCGCCACTGGATAGTCCTTCAACCAATCAGACCAACCATCCGGGTGACGCTGCACTTTGGTAGCCGTCATGTTGAATGTAAACAAAAAGCTGCTCGCCATCGCTGTGCTATCGCCGTCGCTGCGCTACCGTCGTCGCGTAAAGCCCGCCTCAGCGGTTGTGATTGGTGCCTCGATTTTGGGGACTTTGGAAATGGGCTTGAATGGGTTCTTCGCCAGACTGACTTGCAGAGCAAATCTCAAATCTGCCCAAATGAAGGCGACAGCTCCTCCGACGGACGACAGCACGGAACACACTGAACAGACTCGAGTCACCGACCTCGCCAGACTGTCAAACGGCCAATTATCGGATTGGTGAGTCAGCGCCTTTAAAGTGAGCCAGGACACACAGACACACACACACACACACACACACACACACACAGAGACAAACACACAGACAGACACACACACACAGTCAGTGTTAGAAGGAAAAAACGTGTGTGTGTGTGTGTGTGTGTGTGTGTTTACCTCCAGCACCCCCCCTCCTCCCCCTGGCTTCTTCTTCAGCTCCTCACACTTCCTGAACTTGCAGATCTGGTGACCCGTCTTCCTGTTGCGGCATGACGAGCACACGCCACAGTTGATGAGCCGCCTGCACGGCCCGCACACGCCACACCGCTTCCTCTTCCGCTTGGCCACCGCGCCCGCCGACGAAGACGACGACGACAGGGCCACGCCCCCGGCAGCCGTCACCCCCGACGACGAGGGCGAGGAGGCGGACGGGCAGGGGGAGGAGTTAGCGTGCTGCTGGCAGTCCGTGAGCGCCCGCTGGCCGCCCGTCATCTGGAAGGCGCTGCCGGCGTCGGCCGACCCCATCGCCATGACGATGACCCCCGGGGGTAATCCCAGCCCCCCCAGGAAGCCACCGCCCATCACCCCTCCCCCGTTGCAGCTGCCAGCCTCCGATAGGCCCATCATGTCCGCGTGGGCGTGTCCCTGTTTGCTCACGCCACCGCAGTCCGCTGCGCCCCCATACGTCTGCAGGAAGTTCCCGTTGGGGTGATGGTGCGCGGCTCCCTGCGCCACAGGAAGTGAGGAGGCGCTGTGTGCCAGTTTCTCCGCCCCTCCCCCTTCAGCACCGCCCCCTCCCCCGCCCCCCGGCCCCCCGCTGCCCTGGTGCATGCTGGTACTGTGATGCGAGGGCGCCATGTGTCCGGCGGCGGCCGCAGCGTGGTGGTGGGGGTGGTGGGGGTGCGTCGGGGAGGGTTTGGGCCGGCCCCAGAACACGGCCGCCGGGTGGTGGTTCATGTTGTCGTGGCAACCCCAGGGTGCCGTCGCCATGGCGCCCAGCCTGGCAGCGGCGGCGGGAGGGAAGATGGGGCCGGCGGCCGCCAGACGCGCCGCCAGCTTGGAGGACTGAGGGAAGTTTGTGACGTTCACGTTCATGTTGACGTTGGTCTTGTAGAAGCTGGCAATGGACGAGCGGTACCGGTCCATCTCCGAGCCGTAGTCCAGCATCGGCGCCAGGCTCGACATCTGCAACGCAACACAAACATCGGCAGCAACCAATGGGAGAGGAGCTCTCAATACAGAACAATACTTTTGCACATCTACAACGTGAGACAGGTGCGTCTTGTAGAATATCAGCAGTTAAAGTTATATTTGTGCACGTTGCAAAAGGAGCTGTGTGCAGTCATTGAGGAACTAGTTCAAGTAAATGTCTCTGACACATAGAAGGTTAAACTTAAGCCGTTAACTATAGTTTAAGCCTTTTTATGGCATAATAATGCATTGTGTACCAGACAGGAAAAGCAGGAAAAGCAGTTAAAAGTTATGAGAGCAGATCAGGAAGTTGCACCACACAGAGACCCTGACCTTGTGTGTGTTTGTGGTGTGTGTGGTGTGTGTGTGTCTGTGTTTCTGTCTAGAAACTAGGAGACAACCCCCCTGTGAGGAGATAATAAAGACAGGGAAAACTCAGATCAGAGTTCATTTTCAGACGAGATCTTGGTGGACCGAGCTCTGATTTAATGTCTGTTGCTAGGGAAACTTAGACTCTGTTTTTGTGAACCCACAACTGTGTTTTAACTCTTATTCTGGACTCAGTAAACTTTGCTTAACTGAACTCTTCGTCTCAGATTGATCCTTGTGTTCTGGTTAGAGGATGGCTACCTGAACCGAGCCCGGGTTCGGACAGATATTTAGAAATGATGTTGGGGTTCGGGTCGGGCTCTGTCACACGAGGTAATAAGGCATTGAACATTTTAAATTACAAAAGCTTTTATGTAGGTGGACACCTGTGTTAATGTGCATGTGTTGCCCCGTGTGCGCTGATGCCTCATCTGTTGACATTTCCGAATGCCTTCCTACAAACGTACATGTGTCGTTAGTATGAGTGTGTGGGGCTCGGTTGCTGCTCTGTTGGACGCGGGCCGGGCTCGGACAGAAAAATGCGGCCCTATCCGCACTCGTTCTGGTAAACTTAAGTCCTATGTAAGAAGGCGCGGGAATTAATAAATTGGAGTCAGATTTGACAGGCCTTAGGGCCTTATTTTAGACATAATTCCCTCTACGGTCGGAAGGGTCTAACTTGCAAAAAATATGTAAAGTTCAATAGTAGGCTATGTTTCCGTACTAGACCATCTTCAGGCCAATGGTGTTACATCCTAAGAAGCTATATCTTCTGTAGGAGGGGACTGTTTTTGTGCACCAATCAACAACTTCCACATGAAATCAGGCAAAAATACATAACATTCATTCACATATCCGTTACTATAGATAGAGCTTAAACTTTATAGTAACCGTGATAATAGTATCTTTCATTAAAAATGATGCTCCTGAACAATCTGCCCCCCTCACTTCAGAAATAACGGCTACGCCCGAGTCCATGACAAGTCCGATACAAGTCCCGGACAAGTCCGAGACAAGTCCTAGACAAGTCCGAGACAAGTCCGTGACAAGTCCGTGACAAGTCCTAGACAAGTCCATGACAAGTCCGAGACAAGTCCTAGACAAGTCCTAGACAAGTCCGAAACAAGTCCATGACAAGTCCGTGACAAGTCCATGACAAGTCCGAGACAAGTCCGAGACAAGTCCATGACAAGTCCGAGACAAGTCCGAGACAAGTCCGAGACAAGTCCATGACAAGTCCAACACAAGTCCAACACAAGTCCGAGACAACAGAAAAACCTCTTGAGTACTACAGCCCTGCGGAGCTGGATCTCCCCAAACCTCCCTTTGAGCCAACCCCGAACTCGACAGCGTCTCGAATGTTAAAAACAAAAATCAAACAGCGACTCACCTGTCCCTGTCCACCGTAACCATGGTGGTTGGGGTGATGGTGGGAGGGGGCGGAGCTTCTCTGGAGCATCGTGGAGAGGTCGCTCTCCACACACACGCCGCTCGTCATGCCGGACATGACCTCTCACACACACACCTACACGCACGCACACGCTCGCTCGCTCGCTCACAGCCGGTCCTGCGTGGTCGACACGTTCGGCTCTGTGAAGGAAAACAAACAAACGTCATAAAGTCAAGTTACAGTGCTCAGCATAAGTTTATGAACCCACGCTAAAGTTGACTAAAAAGAAGAATAAAAAAATCATCTTTTGGAAATTGATCTTAATGCCTTAATTAACAAATTAGGAAAAATCCAACCATTACGGACACCAATTTTCTTTGTGAATGAATAATGTATCGTAAATAAATAAATGTTCTTCCTTAAAATACAGGGGGCATAAGTCAGTACACCCCTATGTTAGATTCCCATAGAGGCAGGCAGGCTTTTATTTTGAAAGGCCAGTTATTTCATGGATCCAGGCTACTATGATCCTGATAAAGTTCCCTTGGCCCCCCACATCATCACATACCCTTCACCATACCCCCACATCATCACATACCCTTCACCATACCCCCACATCATCACATACCCTTCACCATACCCCCACATCATCACATACCCTTCACCATACCCCCCCATCATCACATACCCTTCACCATACCCCCCACATCATCACATACCCTTCACCATACCCCCCCATCATCACATACCCTTCACCATACCCCCCCATCATCACATACCCTTCACCATACCCCCACATCATCACATACCCTTCACCATACCTAGAGATTGGCATGGGGTACTTTCCATAAAATCATCTCTCAATGCAAATCAAATCAAGAAAGCGACGCTTGGATGTAAAGCCCCTGACACACCAACCCGACAGCTGACCGTCGGCAGAAAAGGCAGTTGAACTGATCAGTCGGCTGCCAGAGGTAAAAAAAAAAAGTGCCTCGGAACACACCGAAGCGGCACCGACTTGAACGTACGTTCTGCGCGTGCGCGAGAAATGGAAAATGACGAACGCGTCACGTGGGTCTGGCTTCTCCAGCTGATAGTAATGGCGGCTTGTTCGAAATACAATCTCGTATTTTACGAAAATAGTTCACTGAAACGTGTTTCTGAAAACATTTTAAGGGAGAAATAGGCCGTGCAGTTGCTGAATCTGTCTTCATTTCAGATCAACAAAGGTCAGTTTAAAAGATTTTCGTCAGATTTTGAGAGGCATTCGTCACTCATCCCGCTCGCCATTTCCGGGTTAGCGCTCCACCAATCAGATTGGTCATTGAGTCCGACTGCCCGCCCTCCGACACAGCAAGTCAAAACGACCCAAATTAAAGCCGACGTCTCCTCCAATGGACGACGGCACGTAACACACTGAACAGACTCGAGTCACCGACCTTGGGTTGGTGAGTCAGCGCCTTAAGACAGAGGACGGCCAATTACCTCCTGTCCTGTGGTCCTGACCCCTAACCCCGGGATACATGATAACCTCTGTTGGATTGCTGGGACCCAGGCTCCATTCAGCCCATAGGCCTAGATTTCAGGGGGAAGGAACTTATTTTGGTGGAACGTGGACGTTCAAAAGTAGTTTTAGTCGTGCAACAGAAAACTCAGATTGGACAGATAGTCTAGCTAGCTGTCTGGATTTACCCTGCAGAGATCTGAGGAGCAGTTAACCATAGTCCTCACAAATCAGCCGGAGGTTAGAACGCCAACACAGAGACAGAGGAAGATAACGGACATCCGGCCGAAAGGACGGACATCCGGCGGGATTTCCAGCGGCACCGGAGCCAGGGGCATAACTGGCCTTTTCCCGAAGTTTTTGATGCTTTTTTCCGACAATTTTTATTAATGTTTTTGTCGCTTTTTCAACTATTTTTTGGATGTTTTTACCTTTTTTTTTTAGGGGATTTTTATTCAAGTTTTTGTCACTTTGTCTGACATTTGATGCTCGTTGACATTTTGCTGCTTTTTCAGAGTTTTTTTTCCCACGGTTTTTGTCGCTTCTTCCAACGTTTTTGTCTTTCTTTTTCCATGTTTTTGTCTCTTTTTGTCAACCCGTGCCACATGTCCCGGGACCTCCCTAGATAGATGGAAATTTCTGTCGACTTTGAATGAAGTGTGTTTTATGATGATAAAACACACTTAGCAAATGCAAATTTCTCGGATGTTTTTATGTTTAAAAAAAAAAGGATCTTACTCTTTAACAGAAAGGTCGACCTCCTTAGATATCCTTCCCATAATGTTGTCAGACACTTAGAATAATAATCTGAGCCTGTCAGCGACAAAACGAGCACTTTTGTGAACGTAAATACAAGCTGGACAATTACACTTACAATGAACGCTCAAAGAAACGTTCAAAGAAATGAACAAACCCGACTTCCTTTAACAACTTCCCGTCAGGAGGTGCAACACCTGTTTGAGAAATACCTGTTTAAAAACAAAAAGGTTTTACATGAAAGAGTTGTCCCTGAGCAAGGCAGCAATCGGAGGTTTCACACCGTTTTCAATGGAGAGAGATGGAGAGAGTCGATTTCTGGCCAGGAGTAAAAGTTCAACTAATTTAAACTTCAATACGTCGTCCAGGCGGACGTTACACGCACGCACGCACGCGTGTGTGTGTGTGATTGTGTGTGTGTGTGATTGTGTGTGTGTGTGTGTGCAAAACAAAGATCTTTAAAAAAAAAAAAGATGTGTGAATGACTGTGTGTGAGTGTGTGTATGTGTGTGTTTGTGTATTTGTGTGTGTGTGTGTGTGTGTGTGTGTGTGTGTGTGTGGCAGGGACTGAAACAAGAAAACGTCCTGTGTGTATTGGTATAGCAGGAAACTGAGCGTGTGCAGCTTCAGGAAGAAGAACGAGAGCACGAGTGTGTCTCTGCAAAGTGCGTGTGAATGTCTGAGTGTGTCTCCCACCCTCCCCCCCCACCCCCGACTCCCTCGAGGCGTAACTAATTACCCTGTCTGGTCAAACGGGCTGGCGCGAGCTCCGACAGAAGGTCACGGTGGCCACCGGCCGCGAGGGGGGGAAACGGCTCTCCCACGCGACACATTAACACCCCCCCTCCTACTCCTCCTCCTCCTCCTTCTCCTCTTCTTCCCTCAGGCGAGGAAGCGAGGGAGGGAGCGAGGGACCGAGGGAGGGAGCGAGGGAAGGGGGTCAATCAAAAGCCAGAGCAGATAACAAGCGATAAATACTGTGAACACAGCATGCAGTCTGACACAGAGAGAGAGAGAGAGAGAGAGAGAGAGAGAGAGAGAGAGAGAGAGAGAGAGGAGGAGGAGGAGGAGGAGGAGAAGACGAGAAGATGGACGGCGCATGCTGCTACTTACCGAGCCCACAAGGAGGAAGAGGAGGAGGAAAAGAGGAGGATGAAGAAGAAGAGAAAGACCGTCTGGGAATTAGCCCGCCACGGATCATGGCTGGCGGGGAAGGAGATGGAGAGAGAGAGAGAGAGGGAGGGAGGGAGGGAGAGAGAGAGAGAGAGAGACAGAGGGGGGAGACAGGAGAACCGGGAGGGATTTGTCGGTCTGTCGGTACGGAGGAGGAGAGGAGGGGGGGAGGAGAGGAGGGGAGGGGGGGATAACGGATAACGGGGGGCGGATGGATAATCACCTGGGCTTGGCACGAGCAAGCGGCAGGCGGTGAGAGAAAGAGAGAGAGAGAGAGAGAGAGAGAGACAGAGAGAGAGGTGTTAAATTAGCCAAGGAGAGGGGGATGGAGACCCTGCAGGGGCAGGAAGAGAGGAGAAATACAACGCCATGGGAAGAAAGAAAGGAGGAGGAGGAGGAGGAGGAGGAGGGGGGGGGGGGATGAATAATGACGGAGGTTATGAACGGATACGTGCGTCGTTCTCGCGACAGATTGAAGCGAGGGTGGTGGCAGGGGGTACACGCGGCGCTGCTGTTGATGTAACAGAGAGGGGAGAGAGAGTGTGTGTGTGTGTGTGTGTGTGTGTGTGTGTGTGTGTGTGTGTGTGTGTGTGTGTGTGTGTGTGTGTGTGTGTGTGTGTGTGTGTGTGTGTGGGCTCGTGCCCTCCGCCGTGTCTCCTGCTGCCGGCGCTCGTGGCGGCGTGCCGTGCGCGCCGTGTGAACGCTGTGATTGGCGCCGAGGCGAGGTGAGAAGAAAACAAGAGGCGCGAGACCAGGCAGCTGATTGGCTGCTGGCCGTTAACAGAGAGAGAGAGAGAGAGAGAGAGAGAGAGAGAGGGAGAGGGAGGGAGAGAGAGAGAGGGAGGGAGAGACACACAAACACATTTTTATATATTTTAGTTACTCAATGTAATCTAGTACATATGTATTTTTTTCAGATTTTATCATTATTGACTTGTATTATCCTTCATAAAATTCATGCCAATAAAGCAATTTGAATTTGAGAGAGACAGAGAGAGAGAGAGAGACAGAGAGACAGAGAGAGAGAGACAGAGAGAGAGACAG
>NW_027595436.1:142500-145000 GCF_031162955.1 Sander vitreus | reverse complement strand
TCCTCCTGGGGGGGCGCTGAGCTCCAGACGCTCATATATATATATATATATATGTATATATAAGTATATTTAAATGAGCTGATACATGGTTAAACCTCATTGGCTCTTACCAGTGTCTCTCTGTGTGGACTTCCTCCACAGCAATCCCACCAATCAGTCCCAAAACCTCCCAGTTAGAC
Organism: Sander vitreus; assembly: GCF_031162955.1. Lineage (NCBI taxonomy): Eukaryota > Metazoa > Chordata > Actinopteri > Perciformes > Percidae > Sander > Sander vitreus. Next base: position 144,821 of record NW_027595436.1, on the reverse strand, counting down.
AGGAAATGACCTCAACATATTCTTTATAAATCTTTACACTCATTCCCTGAAAGAACCGAGCAGGTCTGACTTGTTGCACCGTCCACATCGTGTCTGTGTGTGTCTGTATGTGTGTGTGTGTGTGTGTGTGTCTATGTGTGTGCGTGAGTGTGTGGTGTATGTGTGTCTGTGTGTGTGTGTCTATGTATGTGTGTCTGTGTGTGTGTCTATGTATGTGTGTGTGTGTGTGTGTGTGTGTGTGTGGTGTATGTGTGTGTGTGTGTGTGTGTGTGTGTGTGTGTGTGTGTGTGTGTGTGTGTGTGTGTGTGTGTGTGTGTGTGTGTGGTGTGTGTGTGTGTGTGTGTGTGGTGTATGTGTGTCTGTGTGTGTGTGTGTGTGGTGTGTGTGTGTGTGTGTGTGTGTCTGTGTGTGTGTGTGTGTGTGTGTGTGTTTTTGTGACTGATGGGAACAACAATCTTTGAGTATTAAACAAGAAACAAGCTACAATGTAAGTGTAATTGTCCAGCTTGTATTTACATTCACAAAAGTGGTCGTTTTGATTATTATTATTATGATTATTATATTTTTTTTAAACATAAAAACATCCAAGATATTTGCGTTCGCTAAACCCACCAGACTCCATGTAAATAATCAGTCATTTTATCATCATAAAACACACTTCATTCAAAGTCGACAGAAACTAAATAAAACGATTAAAAGCCGTTTTGGACCGTCTTTGCACTTCGTCAACCATCACAACTCTAGTTTTGGTTGAAATAAACACACAGTTTACAGATTTACATGTGAGAATATGTTGGCTCTATACACGCTAAAAGTACTGTTTTTTTAAATGGAGTCTGGTGGGTTCAGCGCTAGCAACCTTGGAGCTGTTTCTGGTTAAACAAATGGTCTTAAAGAGGTTTAAAAAAGGTCTATCTCTGTAGGGATTCTTTCCATAATGTTGTCAGATACTAATCTGAGCCTGTCAGTGGCAATAAAAACACATTTTAGTGGATCAAATGGTCCCATAAAAGCACACCAGATTTGTTTCTACTTTAAAACTAATGAGAGCTCGACATCTGGCGGAGGAAAGTGGGAAGTACACAGTTATTATGATGTGTATGTTATAAATGCACTTGATCTCCTGCTTTCTATTCTCTGCGGCTTCAAATCTAAACGGAAACTAACCTGCTGTGTGTGTTTACTGTACGCTGCCACTTCTCTGTCCTCCGGGCTTTTAACACCAAACTGCTGCTGAAAACCAAAAGGCTGCAGGTATGTTAGCAGTTAGCTCCTCGGTTAGCTGCTAGCTGTTAGCGTCCGCAGCTAGCAGCTACAAACGGCTAGGTCCTGGCCGTTAGGACCCATCGGGAAGCGGATGCTGCTGCTGCCTACGCACTAGCTTAGCTAGTTTATGAGACCCGTTGGTTGAATTAGGCGATAATAATGTTACATTTAGTTTGTCAAGACAGTTGAACACAAACACATAACGGAGAAATAAGCTAACTGCGTTGATAGGAAGCTAGTAAGCAGTTAGCGCTCAGTGCGAACCAGTTTAAATGTCGCGCTGTTTTAGTAACTTAACGGTTTAAACGTGACAGTTGACGCTAACTGACCCAGGCTCTTCCATACCAATTACATTTTTAGGCACAGCTCCCGAGCCGTCTTGGGAATTGGGAAGCACATAAGCTAAATGAATGTAACGTTTAAATACAAATTGAGCATCAAAACTAACTAAATGCGCACCTAAGTCTTTCACAAACTAGGGAACACACTGTAAGTCAACGGAATTAACAGACTAGCTACTAGCTCTGTTAGAGTCCCACACTCGTAACTGTTAAAATGAACATTTAGAAGATAATGTGAAGTAAAACACTACAAGGACTGAAAAACTGTACTGTTGTTATCTTTAAATAGGGAAAGTGATCTCTCTGTCTTCACAAGCGTTGGTGGTATAGTGGTGAGCATAGCTGCCTTCCAAGCAGTTGACCCGGGTTCGATTCCCGGCCAACGCAGTCTTTGCGATTATAAACAGGATTTTAAAAGTGCGTTTTAAAGACAGAGGAGACGTTTAGAGATGAAGTATTCAAACTGTAGTAAACTGAGGATAAATAAAGACTAAAACCTTCAAGAAAAAAACTAAACTGAATCTATACCGTGTGTTCCCATGATTTATGGTAAGGTAAGGTGGGGGGAAAAAAAAGCAGTTTCAAATAATTTTGGACATATCTATCTAAAACATTGGAAAAGCTAGAGCAAGATAACATAAATAACACGCAAAAAGCTTAAAGACAAAACTTGTTAAACGGGGGCACCGACTATAATCATTATATCTGAGTTGA
>NW_027595436.1:122500-137500 GCF_031162955.1 Sander vitreus | reverse complement strand
CACACAGCAGCTTTTAGACGTGTTTCTGTTGTTTGCTAGCAGACGGAATAAACAGGAGGAAACCTTCAAGGTTTTCAGGGTATGACGCCATTCGCGCTGTCCCTATTGGCTGGTAAAATGCCCGTGTGGTGAGTGGGAACGCCCTAAAAAGTTAAAATCAGGCCTTTTGTTTGTGAACATTTCCTCCAGTCTGTGTGTTGTTTCTGGGGATCAGCTCTTGATATTAAACTCCAACCAGCAACAACATCAACGCAATGACTGTTGTCTTATTTATTTTTTTAAACCTCAGTGACAAAAACATTGTGCTTCCTGTGACTGCTTCACAATAAAAGCCTCCCTGTGTTTCTCCTGTAGAAGTCTTTTAATGTGAAGTAGCTCACGGTGGACGGGAGGAGATTTTATGGTTTTCACTCAGGGGACACAACCAGAATAACATATACATAAAGAAGGGGTTAGTTTTAAAGAGGAAGATCCTTTTAGTTTAACATGAAACAGTCCTGAAAATCCCCATCACCAAACCCACCAGACTCCATGTAAATAATCAGGACTTTTAGCGTGTATAGAGCCAGCATATCTCCACCAGACTCCATGTAAATAATCAGGACTTTTAGCGTGTATAGAGCCAGCATATCTCCACATGTAAATGGGTGAATTAAGGGTTTATTTCAACCAAACCAGAGTGGTGATTGTTGGAACAGTGGAAAGATGAACCAAGACGGCTTTTGGAAGCCAAAGTGGACAGAAACTTTTATTTAGTTTCTGTCCACTTTGAATGAAGTGTGTTTCACAATGATAAAAGTCCTGATTATTTACATGGAGTCTGGTGGGAAAATACTGACACTGAACATGTATCCTATAGGGTAACATTACAGCTTGTTTCTTGTTTAACACTGGACTAGTTTCAAAGATTGTTGATCCAATCAGTCACTTAGACACAGAAACTTTGGAAAATAGGGTCTAACCAAAATCTAAATGTAGCTATCCGCAACATTGGTTTGCATTAAGCTAGCCGTAAACCCCACTGTAGCTGCTAGTGTTAGCAAACACTAGCCAGTCTGAGAACAGTCTACGATTGTAGCTTGTTTCTCTGCAGACGGCAGCGATCTCTCTTAATACTGGACCAATGTCAGAGATAGTTGTTCCCATCAGTCACTTAGACACTAAAACACTTGTTCATAGTTTGAAGTGAGTTGAGGAATGTTTAATACAGTCTAAAAAGATTACCTGGATGTTTGTGTTCACAGTTTTTTTGGGTATTTTAATAAACTATTCACCCAGGAATCTGTTGGTTTGTTTCTGCAGAACAAAACTCAGAAGGAAAGGTGACACAGAAACACGTTTGTCTTTCACATTTTATTTAAAGAGTTATTGAAACATCTGTAGATTAAAGGCCAAAGAAGATATTAGTAGATGTTAGTCGTTATCTAAATATGGAGCGACTCATCCCGTCTCATGGGAGTCGTAGTCAAGTCCCCACAAACCAAACTCAAATAGTCTCATCTATTCAACCCTCATGTTGTTACTGACGCAGACATTAGGGCCACATCAAAGGAAAAACAAACAAAAACAGCCTCAAAACAGCTGAGCATACACAAAAACAGCCTCAAAACAGTCGAACGCCACAAAAACAGCCTCAAAACAGCCTCAAAACAGTCGAACGCACAAAAAACAGCCTCAAAACAGCTTCAAAACAGCCTAAAAACAGCCTCAAAACAGCCGGACGCCACAAAAACAGCCTAAAAACAGCCTCAAAACAGTCGAACGCCACAAAAACAGCCTCAAAACAGCCTCAAAACAGTCGAACGCCACAAAAATAGCCTCAAAACAGCCTCAAAACAGTCGAACGCCACAAAAACAGCTTCAAAACAGCCTCAAAACAGTCAAACGCCACAAAAACAGCTTCAAAACAGCCGAAGGCCACAAAAACAGCTTCAAAACAGCCGAAGGCCACAAAAACAGCTTCAAAACAGCCGAACGCCACAAAAACAGCTTCAAAACAGCCTCAAAACAGTCGAACGCCACAAAAACAGCCTCAAAACAGCCTCAAAACAGTCGAACGCCACAAAAACAGCCTCAAAACAGCTTCAAAACAGCCTCAAAACAGTCGAACGCCACAAAAATAGCCTCAAAACAGCCTCAAAACAGCCGGACGCCACAAAAACAGCCTCAAAACAGCTTCAAAACAGTCGAACGCCACAAGAACAGCCTCAAAGGAAAAAAAATGAGGAAGATATTGTTTTTATTTATTTTGCATTTCGAGAATAAACCCCTTCATCACTTCCTCACTTCCTCGCGACTGACCGCCGCGCCAGCTGCCACGCAGGCAGCACCATAGATATGGTTACCTCCCATCTATGAGCTCCAGTCCTTCAGGATCAGACCAGTGGATCAGTTGTCTTATTGTGTCCTGTGATCCACCGTATCCTCTCTGTACTGCACGTAGGTGTAACCACGGATACCCTTATTGCATCTGTCCATTACAAGCTACTTCAGTTTGCAGGAATACGGCCACCTCTTCCCAGATTGTGTTTCTCCTCCTGAACAATTTTCGGCACAATGTCTTCAGAGTCCTAATACTCATCACCATGCTGTGTTCATACGCTAAGAGAGAGAGAGTTCATGCAGTTTGGTAGGAGACTATAGGTAAAGATAGTAGTTTGGTTTGTTCTCAAAAGGCCGACTATCAAGTTTTTTCTTTATTCTCAAAATGCAAAATAAATAAAACATCTTCCTTAATGTTTTCCATTGATGTGGCCATAATGCTCCGTCGTAGGTTGTCTTCCCGTTGACCAACAATGTTTAGATTTTGAATAAAACGCCCAAATCCAATGAAAGTAGTGAACTGATGATTTATTTAACTTGTGAAGAGCGTCGTAGGGAACCATCCACGTTGTTTCAGCACTCAAATGTGACCCGAAGACAACAGGAGGGTTAATATTAAAGTGTTTTTGAAGCGGAAGCTCCGGGCTGAACTGAACTTTTCGAGTCATTTCTATTGTTAAAAAACAAACAAACAACAAAAGCAGTAGTCTCGCTTTGCCAGACCTTCCTCCACAGCGCTGAGGAGGAGGAGGAGGGTCTGGCTAGTCCTCACAGCATTCCTGGATGGGAGGAAAACGTCAAATGTGACCCGTTTCTATATCAGAAATCTGGGTTTCTTTCAACCAAATTTCCCAAAAAAATAACTGCATGAAGTTGACTAGAAGCCTAGATGTAACACAGAATTGGGTAATAATTTATACTTCATGCTTTACAAACAGGAAAACCCGAGGAGGACGGCACGTGAGTACATAGGAAAGTGCGTCGAAAGTGTCAAAGAAAGCGTTAAAACGTCAAAAAATGAAGCAACAAAAAGCCACAATAAAGTGTCTATAATTGTCAAAATATGGCCGACGGAAAGGGTTGAACCAATCACAATCATCGTGGGCGGGGCTAAGCTCCGGACAGAGCCACGGTGCCTCTGCTAAATAGTCTCAGGAAGGAGCTGGTTTTGGTGGAACGTGTGTTCGTTTGGACAAACCTCAGATTGGACAGATAGTCTAGCTAGCTGTCTGGATTTACCCTGCAGAGATCTGAGGAGCAGTTAACCGTAGTCCTCACAAATCAGCCGGAGGTTAGAACCCCAACACAGAGACAGAGGAAGGGGACGGACGTCCGGCCGAAATGAGGGACATCTGGCGGTAACGGAGCCATATATAGACTAGAACAGCTTAGAAGAAAGTGGCAAAAAAGCGAAAAAATGTCCCTTTTTTGACCGTTGAAACCTTTCTCTGCCACGCTCTAAAATGGTTTCATCTCGTCACAAATCTTTGGTCCGAACTGGGCTTTAAAGAGACGAGTGGCAGCTCTGAGTGGAAGCCACATCTCTCCAGCTCATCCCAACACTAAGATGGTCATTTTCAGACGGACACAGCAGGAGAAAATGACCCGTTTCTGTCTCGGGACCAAACGCCAAGAAGCTAATGTTCCTGATGCTAAATAAGGCTTTTAGCTGTGTAAATATCTAATGTTAGCAACAGAAAATATGAATAACTTATTCAAACACATACATACATACATATATATATATATACACATACATACATACATACATATATATATATATATATATATAATGTAAGGGTCGTAACATTAGCGCAGCGGGAAATGTTCTCTCTTTATGGAAGGTGTCCACGTTGCCGTTCTTTGAGAGCAGGTTAAAAAAAAAAACAGATTTCAAAACAGACAGACATGACGGCTCGTTTGAAAAACACATTTTTACGAAAATAAAACCTTTTATGTGAGAAATAATCTGCAGCTGCTGAGTCTGTCTTCGTTTTAGATCAACAGTCATTTCAACAGCCACAAACGGTTCAGAGAAAGAGGCAAAAAGCGCAGAAAGAAGCAACTACAAATGACATAACGTCAACAAAAAATGTCGACTTTATGTCCATTCTTTCCAACTTTATTTGGCTACTTTTTTGTTTTCCTTTTTCTCGCATTTTTGGACTTTTTTGTCGACGTATTCAACGTGTTTCTTTTTCCTTTTTTGCCATTGTTCATTTTAAAATTCTGTGTCACTCTTTCAACTTCTGACTCTTTAAAAAAGTGACAATATATCTAAAAAAGCCACAAAAAAGTTTAAAATTATTGGATATTTTCGGCATTTTCTAAACTATGTGTCGGCATTTATAACGGCCGATAAATGAATGTTTAAAAAATAAAATAAAAACGGACGAAACCCCCTTCAACCATGTTGTGAGTGTTGGCGTTGCGTAGTCTGTCCACCAGAGGGCGCTCTACAACGTCCCTGTTCGCAATACTTTGATCTTTTTTGGTAGTTATTGTGTTTTTGTTCAAAGGACTTTAAGTTTTACATCTTAAGTTTGTATTTTTATACATTTTATTTATCATAACTAATATATGTTGATGTTCTGTTGTGACAATAAAACACACTAATTTATTTTAGTGAGGACTAAACTAATGTTAGGGAAATCTGTTTGTTTTGTTACGCGTTTCGGCCGATTTATCAGAATATCGGATTTTTAAATCACCAAATATTTGTATCGATATCAGCCTCGTTTACGTCACAGAGCTGCGTCGCCCTCAGGAGGCGTGGTCACACCCCAGGGCATGCTGGGTAAATAGTGAGCCAGCCACTCCCCCCAGCTGCTCCTCGGCTCCTCCCCTTCTCCCCCTCCCTCCCCTCTTTTCACTTCCCACCCCCCCACCACCCAGTCCAGCTCCTCCTTCCCTCCCCCGTCCGCCTCCCTCTCCTCCCTCAGAATCACACTGTACACCTTTCTAGAAACGGTCTGCTCCCCTCGCCTCCTCTGTTCCCCTCCTTCTCCTACGGAGACCCGACACTCCTCCACCACATCCCTCCATCCCTCTATCTCCTTCTCCTTGCTTGACAAACGGTACAATGTCTTCCTGTACACTCCCTTCTCCTCCCTCTTTCCACTTTCTCCTTCCACCTGTCTAATTGCCGCTCCTGTTGGCTGCAGAGTTACGACAAGTCTTTCACATCCTCCCTTAACTTCCTTCCCTCCGTCTTCCCTCTCCCGTTGGGTCTCCTCCCTTCCCTCCATCTTCCCTCCCGAGTCTCCCCTTCCTCCATCTTCCCTCCCGTTGGGTCTCCTCCCTTCCCTCCATCTTCCCTCTCCATTGGGTCTCCTCCCTTCCCTCCGTCTTCCCTCCCCGTTGGGTCTCCTCCCTTCCCTCCATCTTCCCTCTCCGTTGGGTCTCCTCCCTTCCCTCCATCTTCCCTCTCCGTTGGGTCTCCTCCCTTCCCTCCATCTTCCCTCTCCGTTGGGTCTCCTCCCTCTCTGTGGACGAACAGCACAGAGCGATACACTGCCATCACTACTCCTCCTCCTCCTCCTCTTCCCTTTCCCACTTCCTTCTTTTTCCTCCCGCTGCACGTTAAAAGCCTCACAACTTCCCCTCTTCCTCCCGCCCTCGCCAGCATGGCGCTCAGCGGCCTGTACGCCCGCCGGTACCAGATGATCAGCCTCACAAAAATCACCAACGAGCACGCCGCCGACGCCACGCACAGCAGAACACACCCGGCGAAAAGCCAAAAGCAGAAAACCCCCGCTCCTCTGCCAGCTCTAAATTTACCGCGGACAGCTTCGTCGATCGGCCACGAGGCCGCAGACGTCGCGGTCGCCTCGGTAGTTGTGACTACCCGGAGTTTCGGTGTCGTTGAAGTTATGGTTAGCGGAACAGTTTGGCGTTTTGTTGCCGTAGTGGGAGCAGGACTTTCAGTTGACGATTCGACAGTAGGAAAATAAACAGGAATCGAGCCTCTTCTGACTTCCGACCCTAAATGATCGGACCATGTGATGACTCTGGTGAAAGTCTGGTACCTAGACCACGTAACTACTCTGTGGAAAACAGTTTGGAGTTCTTCAGTTGATGTTGCAGAAGTACGAATGGGTGCAGTAGTTGTAGGAATGGGTGCAGTAGTTGTAGGAATGGGTGTAGTAGTTGTAGGAATGGGTGCAGTAGTTGTAGGAATGGGTGTAGTAGTTGTAGGAAGAGTAGGGGAGATATCTGTCCTATAAAAATCTCCTCTTGGATTAGGTGGATCATTTGGACTTGGTTCTGTTGCAGGGGGACACAGGTCATTTTCATCCAGACTCACAATAGGTTTTTGCTTAAGCCACTGTGGAGAGTCACACACCTGAGAACAGATAGCAACCGTTGGAAACATTAGTCACAGGAAGCAAAAAATAGTCCACTTTGGATACTACATGCACCAGAGCACCAATCAGAGCAGTGTTAAGGCTCTGACACACCAACCCAACGGCCGACCATCAGGAGGAAAGGCAGTCGGACTGATCAGTCTCCCCGAGTCGGTCCAAAAAGTGCCTCAGAACTCACCAAAGCGACGCCAACTTGAGCGTACGTTTTGCGCGTGCGCGAGACGCAATGCGTCTCCATAACAGCAGGCAGCGCTAATCTGTATTGTCGCCCAAAAAATGAAAACCGGTAGCTGATTGGACGAACACATCACGTGGGTCTGGTTTCTCCACGATCATAATGGCGGCTCATTCAGAAGATACGAAGATAGTTCACCGAAACGTGTTTCTGGAAACGTTTTAAGCGAGAAACAGGCCGTGCAGCTGCTGAATCTGTCTTCAGATCAGACCGACAAAGGTCAGTTTGAAAGATATTCGTCAGATTTTGAGAGGCTCTAGTCACGCTCATCATTTCCAGGGTTAGCTCTCCACCAATCAGATTGATCATTGAGTCTGACTGCCCGCCTTCCGATTCAATAACTGAAATCAGCCCAAATGAAGGCAGACGGCTCCTCCGACGGACGACGGCACGGGACACACCGAACAGACTCGAGTCACCGACCTCGCCAGACTGTCCGACGGCCAATTATCGGGTCGGTGCGTCAGCGCCTTTAGACAAACTGCCTGTCCTAGTTCCAACGCTACGATCGCTCTAGTCTTTGAAGACCAGTTCAGACCAAGGATTTGGGACGAGAGTAAACTTCTGTCTCCTTGCGAGTCTCCCGTCTGCAGCGGTCCGCAGCGTTGTGAAAAGCTGCCAGTTTACACCAATGAGACGAGACGGTGTATCATCTCCATAGGAACGGTTTGCTCTCGCCGCAAATCTCTGGTCTTGAACTGGGCTTAAGATGAGATCTTCAGTGTTCTTCTAACTTACGCCGTTTTTCCACTACATGGTACCTGCTCGACCGCCTGGTCATGCGTGGCTGGTCATCGTAGCGCCGCCGCAGGAAACTGCCGTAACGCGACACACACACAGCACGTGGGAAGGTGTGTTGTTGTTGATTCTCAGCATGTGGCTGTTTGCCAGAAGACGCATTTAGTTTCAGAAGAAGCTGGAGGCAGCAAAAAGAAACACAGCTGGCTGAAATATTTAAAAATGGGCGGGTTCGTTCAGGACACCCCCGTCGTCTGTCGCTATAGCAATGATGATGCAGTGATTAGTGACGATTCTCTCGGACCAATCAGTAGTCTGCAGGTTTTCAGGTCAACTTTTGGGATCGCCTCAGCTCGCTGGGAACTGTAACGGCAGTTACATTAAAGCAGGATTCTTTACTACTTCTCACTAAACTAAGTGGGAGCCACAAAGTCTGGAACATAACGTGTTTGTCTGAACAGATACGGGCTACGAGGTCACCCTAAAACCTCTCGGTACATTCATTTTGTCCCCTTACAACTGAGATAAACGGCTCCAGGATGTCTCGTGTGTTTCAGATTGTCTTCTGTGTCTAAAGTTGCCTGTAAGAAATGCAGAGTCATGTTTAGACTAGAACATGTCTGGTTATCACTCCCATTTCTTTCTCTGTATATAAGCTCAGTCTTCCTGTTCACTCGTCGAAGAGACATTTTCCACACTGAGCTGTCGTGCCCTTTGTGAAACCTGTATTACTCCTATATTTGCAAATATATCTTATTTGTTTGACTTCTATTAAGATCTAAATCCACTCCTGAGAACCTCGACGGAGGTGGTACTAAATAAAGTACCTGTTGGCAGGTACCAGGGACTTTTTATCATAGTGGAAAACCAAAAAAGGCGAGTAGAGTCGAGCAGGTACCATGTGGAAAAACACCATAACTGGTTTGTTTGTTTGTTCGTTTGTTTGTAAAGTAAAGACCTTTTTGCGTTTCTCTTTCCTGTTTGTTTTGTTGCCGTTTCCTGTTTGCGGGACTCACCACACTGTCTGCATCACTGTTGATGTCAATGCCGTCCCGGACGTAGAAGTTGAGTTCGTAGTCGCCGAGGTATCTGTGAAAGTACCCGAGGGAACAGTTGCAGGCCCAGGGATTGGCTGAGAGGAAGAGGTACGGCACTTCCTCCTTTGGGCCGAACCAATCATCTGGCATCACCTTGATCTGAAATGAAAAGTAAATGTGACCAAGTGTTAGACATGCCAAACTCCGCCAATGTAATGAGCCAATGACACACCAACCCGATAATCGGCCGTCGGACAGTTTGGTGTGTTCTGTACCGTCGTCGTCGGCCTTCATTTTGGCCGACCTGACTTGCTGGGTCGGACTCAATGACCAATCTGATTGGTGGAGTGCTAGCCCTTGACTAGCAAATCAGTGCACTTATGTTAACGTGACGAACAGCCTCTCAAAATCTGACGAAAACCTTTTAAACTGACCTTTGTTGATCTGATCTGAAGACAGATTCAGCAGCTGCACGGCCTGTTTCTCGCTTAAAATGTTTCCAGAAACACGTTTCAGTGAACTATTACTCCAATAGGAGATCGGATTCTGAACGAGACGCCATTATGCCAGGTTGTAAAAATCTGGGCGCAGCCAGAACCACGTGACGCGTTCGTCCAATCAACTGCCGGTATTTATTTTTTGGGCGAAAATACAGATTAGCGCCGCCTGCTGTTGTGGAGACGTATTACGTCTCACGCACGCGCAGAACGTACGCTCAAGTCGGCGTCTCATCACTGTGATCCGAGGCACTTTTTTTGACTGACGAGTCCGACTGCCTTTCCTCCTCGGCTGGCTGTCGGGTTGCTGTGTCAGGGCCATAAGACGTAAAGCGTAAAAATCAAGTCAAATAGCACCAAAAAAACGACAAATAAAAACCTACGAAGAAGGTTAAAAAAAACAGCAGACAAACTTAACAACAACGGGAACAACGCTGTAAAAAGGGTTAAAAAGCAGAGGCGAGAAGCTGCTCGTACCAACTGTAAGCTAACTGCTCAAATGGCCGGTTTATATTAATTATATTATACGTTTGCAGCTCTGCGCTGGTTCTCCCACCTGGTTGTACTCCAGGTAGAGGGTCTCGAAGACGGGGAAGGGGCGGAGCATCAGCTCGGGAAGCTTCGTGATTTGATTGTATGACAAGTCTAGGATCTGGAAGTCAGAAGAGAAACAATGAAAACATCCTCATCAACATCAACGCCATTGAAACCGCAAGATTATGCTCCATATTTAATGTTTTCAATAATACATTTTCTATTCTAACTTCCTAACAAACCACATATAAAACATGCGTCCTAACTTCCACCCACGCCATGTGCACACAAGCATCTTCTGCTAACATGCTGACCTCCAGCTTGCTGAGTCCGGAGAAGCTGTGGTTGCTCAGAGTGTGCAGGCCGTTGTTGTCCAGGTAGAGTGCGGTCAGAGCGGGACAGGCGGAGAACGAGCCCTCAGGGAGGGACGTCAGGCGGTTAGATCCCAGCCGGAGGACACTGAGGCTGGGCAGGACCGGAGCAACGCTGGGGGGAACTTTTGGAACCTGCGGACACACAACGGCAGGAAAACATTTTCTATCTAAACATGTAACTATGTAACAGAAACTATTAGACTTGAATGGTAGAAGCTCGATCTATTCCATGGTAACAGCGAGTTGGACATAACAGAGACGTTGCTGTTACGCTTAGGATTGTGGGTAGTGTAGTTTTTCCTCCATAAGATCGCAAATAGAAGGAATAAAATAATGTTTTTCTTAATAGAAGATTGATTTCATACAGACTTCTAGCTTCTAGAAGACAGAAGTGACACACACACAGACAGACAGACACACAGACAGACAGATACACACACACAGACAGACAGACACACACACACACACACACAGACAGACAGACACACACACACACACACACAGACAGACATACACACACACACACAGAGAGGCAGACACAGATACACACACACACAGAGACAGACAGACACACAGAGACAGACACACACACACACAGACAGACAGACAGACACACAGAGACAGACACACACACACACACAGACAGACATACACACACACACACAGAGACAGACAGACACACACAGATACACACACACAGACACTCACACAGATACACTCACACAGACACATAGATACACACACACACACTCACAGACAGACAGACAGACACACACACACACTCTCAGACAGACAGACAGACAGACACACACACACACACACACACAGACAGACATACACACACACACACAGAGACAGACACACACACACACAGATACACACACACAGAGACAGACAGACAGACACACACAGATACACACACACAGACACTCACACAGATACACTCACACAGACACATAGATACACACACACACACACACACACACACACACACACACACACACACACACTTTCAGTCACTTTTTTCATCATTTTATTCACCTTTTCTGAAATTTTTTTCCACTTTTTCCCAATGTTTTTGTCACATTTTCAATGTTTTGTGTGCTTATTTTTGACGTTTGTTGATGCTTTTTTTTTTTTTTGCAGTTTTGACCGTTCTTTTTCATCGTTTTTTTGTTGTTGCTTTTTTTTAACATTTTGTCGTGTTTTTTTTTTTAAACATTTTCGCCGCTTTATCAACGTCCCATATTTTCTGATATGAAAAAACTTTGAAAACGGGTTCAATTGGACAACATGAGGGTTAATTATAAGCCGCTATGAGTGAATAAGGGAACGGTTCCAACACAGCTGATGAAACATCCACTGGCTTTATGGATTCAGGATTAAGTGTTATGTTTTTCTACGAGCACGGAGCGGACAGAGACCTGGTTGCCCGTGAGGTCGATCTCATAGATTTTGGTGAAGATCTGGAAGGAGGACCAGGACAGGCTGGAGAACCGGTTGTTGGGAAACAACATCACCTAAAAACAGAGAGAGAGAAACATTAAAAGCTGTCTGAACGGCCACGTCGAAAACAGCACCGAAAACAATGGAAAAAGTGTAAAAAAAAAAAAAGTAGAAAAAAAGTGTCAGAAACCCTTGAAAATGTTACAAAAAATTTAAATAAAAAAAGTGAAAAATGTCGAAAAAAATAACAAAAACAGGAAAAAAAAAAAAAAAAAAGTCAAAATGCCGACACAAAAATCATTAAAAAAGTTCAGAAAAAGTGTCAAAACGTTTTTAAGACCGCCCCAAAAATCGCCAAAACCGTTGTCATAACGTTCTCATGATACATCCATATCCAGTTCTTCTGATGCATCCGTGTGTCAAGCTGTCATCTTATCGGTCTGAAACAGGAAGCTCGCCGTCTGGTCCTGTCAGTCAAACGCTGGTGGCCAATCAGAGTCAAGTTCAGCCCCGAAAACCTGTTGGTTTAAACTTATTTCACGGCTACAGGATGGGGGAGTTTAGGCGTCGTCCCTCAAAACGTTTCCTTTTTAATAAAGGAAACGTGCGTTTTCACTTCATTTTGGACCATTATTATCGCACACACACAAGTGCGTTTCACTATCTTTGTGGGGACCCGTCATTGACATAATGCATTCCCTAGCCCCTTACCCTAACCTTAACCATCACCACTAAATGCCTAACCTTAACCCTCACCCTCACCCTAACCAGAACCTCATTCTAACCCTAATCCTAAAACCAGGTCTTAACCCTCAAACAGACCTTTAATCTTGGGGGGTCCAGCATTTTGGCCCCACAAGGCTGTGCAGACCCCACAAGTATACTGGACTCCTGGTTTTTGGACCCCACGAATATAGTTAAACAAGAACACACACACACACACACGAGGAGAGTCCTGAATAAAAAACGCACTTTTCAAAACGCTTTGTGGCTTTTTCTGACACTATTTCCAGCGTTTTTGTCAAAATAATAATAATAATAATAATAATAATAATAATAATAATAATCAGCAGATGAATCCATAATGAAAATAATCGTTAGTTGCAGCCCAAATATTGTGTAAACTAACTTATATTTGTTGATTTAGGATGAAATGGACAGACTGAAGTTTGTCTCTGTGTGTGTGTGTGTGTGTGTGTGTGTGTCTCTGTGTGTGTTTGTGTGTGTCTGTGTGAACAGACTGAAGTGTGTGTGTGTCTCTGTGTGTGTGTCTGTGTCTGTTTGAACAGACTGAAGTGTGTGTGTGTCTCTGTGTGAACAGACTGAAGTGTGTGTGTGTGTGTGTGTGTGTGTTTCCGTTGTATTACCTCGGTCGAGGGTTCGAATCCCCTCGGGACGTCGCTGAAGCCGAGCGCCGTGCAGTTCTCCCTCGGCCGGTGGTCCGTGTCCCGGTCCCGGTGGCAGCCGGCCCACGCCACCACCGCCACGCTGCCGCAGGACACCAGCAGGAAGAAGGAGAAGAAGAAGGAGAGCTGCATCCTGACACAGATCCTCAAAGAGAGGCTGAGGCGGCCAACAAAGCCGTCGATAAGACAAACGAAGACTCTGAACACCAACGGAGAACAGACGCTCGGTTCCAGTCAGAGAGAAACTAAAGAGGAAACTCAGTTTCTCCTCACTGCCTAGATGGGCGTGTGTCTGTATGTCTGTGTGTGTGTGTATGTCTGTATGTCTGTGTGTGTGTTGTCTCTGTGTGTGTGTTGTCTCCGTGTGTGTGTTGTCTCCGTGTGTGTGTGTCTGTGTGTGTGTTGTCTCTGTGTGTGTGTGTCTGTATGTCTGTGTGTGTGTCTGTCTGTGTGTGTGTGAGTCTGTATTTCTGTGTGTTGGCTCTGTGTGTATCTGTGTGTGTCTGTCTCTGTGTGTGTGCATGTGTGTATTTCTGTGTGTTGGCTTTGTGTGTGTGTGTGTCTCTGTGTGTGTGTCTGTGTGTGGGTGTGTGTAAGTGTGCGTCTGTGTGTTTGTGTTGGCTCTGTCTCTGTGTGTGTGTGTGTATTTCTGTGTGTGTCTGTGTAAGTGTGTGTGTGTCTGTGTAAGAGTGTGTGTCTGTGTGTGTGTCTGTCTGTATGTGTGTGTCTGTCTGTGTGTATGTGTCTGTGTACGTCTGTGTGTGTGTGTGTATGTGTCTGTGTACGTCTGACTGTCTGTGTGTATGTGTCTGTGTACGTCTGTCTGTCTGTGTGTGTGTGTGTGTGTGTGTGTGTGTGTGTGTGTGAAGTTTGATTGACAGCGGCTGTAACAGGAAGTGTGATAGACTCTCTGTCTCTCTGCTGATAGGATGTTTGTCATTACATTTATTTTTGTTCTCTCAGCTTCCTCCTAAAGAAATATTATATATTATTTATATGTATGAATGTGAATATATAACATATATAAATAAGTTAAACATTGAGGATTTGTTACAGGATATGTTCAAAATAAACTAATCTCGTGACTTTTGGGCCGTTGTTTAATTCAATAAGACAGCGTAGAGAAACCCAGAGACCTTGATACTCTCTGGTCATTGGCTCATATCCGTCTCATCTTTTGGGCTCTTTCAGTCCTTCCTAGTTTGGGATTTTCAGACTTTTCAGTTTGATCTGAAACCAAAACTAACAGGTGTGAAACCTGAACGTTTGAGGTACAAATAAGTCACAATATTTTCAGAATAAAAGTCAGAATATTACAGGAAAATAAGTTGGAATATTTTTGATTAGAAAAAGCTGGAAAGGGGTGTGTGTGTCTCTGTATGTCTTAGTGTATGTCTGTCTGTGTATGTCTGTGTGTGTGTCTGTCTGTGTGTATGTCTGTGTGTCTGTCTCTGTGTATGTCTGTGTGTGTGTCTCTGTGTGTGTGTGTGTGTATGTCTGTGTTTGTCTCTGTGTGTATGTCTGTGTGTGTATGTCTGTGTTTGTCTCTGTGTGTGTGTATGTGTCTCTGTGTGTGTGTGTCTGTCTGTCTGTGTGTGTGTGTATGTCTGTGCATGTCTCTGTGTGTCTGTGTGTGTGTGTGTGTCTCTGTGTGTGTGTGTGTGTGTGTGTGTGTGTGTGTGTGTCTCTGTGTATATGTCTATGTGTGTGTGTGTGTGTGTCTGTGTCTCTGTGTGTGTGTGTGTGTATATGTCTGTGTGTGTGTGTCTCTCTATGTGTGTGTGTATATGTCTCTGTGTGTGTGTGTGTCTGTGTCTGTGTGTGTATGTCTCTGTGTGTGTGTGTGTGTGTGTGTGTGTGTGTAATGAAAATGACAGAAAGACGTGCAGACAGCTATCAGTGGGTTTAACAAGCTGCAGCTGAGACAGTGAAGCCAGAGTCGTGTTGAGTGTTTGGTTCTTACTGTTTATTTCCATCACGTGTCTGCAGGTCGAGCCTGAGATTGGTTCCTGATACAACCAAAACAAAACCAGCAAACACAGAC
>NW_027595436.1:97500-105000 GCF_031162955.1 Sander vitreus | reverse complement strand
ACAGAGAGAGAGAGAGACACAGAGACAGAGAGAGAGAGACAGAGAGAGAGAGAGAGAGAGAGAGAGAGAGAGAGAGAGACAGATAGATAGACAGACAGAGAGAGAGAGAGAGCGAGAGAGAGAGAGAGACAGACAGATAGATAGACAGAGAGAGAGAGAGAGAGAGAGCGAGAGAGAGAGAGAGAGAGCAGAGAGAGAGCGAGAGAGAGAGAGAGAGAGAGCGAGAGAGAGAGAGAGACAGAGAGAGAGAGAGAGAGAGAGAGAGAGAGAGAGAGAGAGAGAGAGAGAGAGAGAGAGAGAGAGAGAGAGAGAGAGAGAGAGAGAGAGAGAGAGAGAGAGAGAGACAGAGAGTGAGAGAGAGAGAGAGAGAGAGAGAGAGGGAGAGAGAGAGAGACACAGAGAGAGAGAGGGAGAGAGAGAGAGACACAGAGAGAGAGAGGGAGAGAGAGAGAGAGAGAGAGAGAGAGAGAGAGAGAGAGAGAGAGAGACACAGAGAGAGAGAGAGAGAGAGAGAGAGAGAGAGAGAGAGAGAGAGAAATGCATTAAAAAAAAAATGCATTAAATGCAAAGCTTGAAAAACAAAACACAGTAAACGGTGAAAGCAGTGGACAAAGAACGGTTTGGCAGTGAATGTAAAGAAACGAGAAACGCTGAAGACAAGCTATTCTCCTCCGATCGTGCAGCCCTCATACAGCCCGTTGAGATTAAAGACATTCCAACACGTCAGGAGACCAGGGTCAGTTCAGAAACTACAACGACTAACAGTACAAGATGGAGACATCAATGGAACTGAATTAGGAAAGAGAGAGATAGAGTCTGGTTAAACAAGCTGGAATCTCTGCTATCCCCGGTATGTAAAGAACAGCTTGTAAATATATACACACACACACACACACACACAGTTGCTGGTGTCTGTAAATACCCCCCTCTGAACATAGACATGCCACACATCGCTTTATAAACACACATGCCTAAAATAGTACATTCTTCAACAGTATTCCATCTTCATGTAACGTAAACCAGTTTATGAATTAATCCACAAGGAAATATAGATGTTAAATGTCTAACAACTGATACGACACCACAACACAAAGAATATGTGTGTCTGTCTATGTCTCTGTGTCTCTGTCTGTGTGTGTGTCTCTGTCTGTGTGTGTGTCTCTGTCTGTGTGTGTGTCTGTGTCTGTGTGTCTCTGTGTGTGTGTGTGTCTCTGTCTGTCTCTGTGTATGTCTGTGTGTGTCTGTCTCTGTCTGTCTGTGTGTATGTCTGTGTGTGTCTGTCTGTGTGTATGTCTGTGTGTGTCTGTCTGTGTCTGTGTGTGTGTGTAGTGTGTGTGTGTGTAGGGTTTCCCAGCAGCACTTTGCAGTTTCAGGCGGCCCGCCTAACTGCTTTACTGCCTGCATGCCGCCTAACTGAGTCTTCAAAACTCTCAAATCTACTCTACTGTATATATATATATATAACCGCAAGTCGCATCAACACAGTCTGTAGGAAACAAGGTAACGGCGAGTTGTAAAGATACCACCAATCACAACAGAAAGAGCATTTGCTGGCAGTGAGTGTAACTGTCATTTATTCACATTTAAAGGGATACATCGCCATTTCACCGTCACGTGCGCATCAGAGTTCGTCAACAAATACAGTGGTGTGAAAAAAGTGTTTGCCCCCTTCCTCATTTCCTGTTCCTTTGCATGTTTGTCACACTTAAGTGTTTCGGAACATCAAACCAATTTAAACAAAAGTCAAGGACAACACAAGTAAACACAAAATGCAATTTGTAAATGAAGGTGTTTATTATTAAAGGAGAAAAAAAATCCAAACCATCATGGCCCTGTGTGAAAAAAGTGATTGCCCCCCCCTTGTTAAAACATACTATAACTGTGGTTGTCCACACCTGAGTTCAATTTCTCTAGCCACACCCAGGCCTGATTATTGCCACACCTGTTCACAATCAAGGCATCACTTAAATAGGAGCTGCTTGACACAGTAAGGTCCACCAGAAGATCCTTAAAAGCTACACATCATGCCGAGACCCAAAGAAATTCAGGAACAATTGAGAAAGAAAGTAATTGAGATCTATCAGTCTGGAAAGGGTTATAAAGCCATTTCCAAAGCTTTGGGAATCAGCGAACCACAGTGAGAGCCATTATCCACAAATGGCGAAGACATGGAACAGTGGTGAACCTTCCCAGGAGTGGCCGGCCGCCCAAAATTACCCCAAGAGCGCAGCGGCGACTCATCAAGAGGTCACAAAGACCCCACAACAACGTCCAAGAACTGCAGGCCTCACTTGCCTCAGTTAAGGTCAGCGTTCATGCCTCCACCATCAGGAAAAGACTGGGCAAAAAATGGCCTGCATGGCAGAGTTCCAAGGAGAAAACCACTGCTGAGCAAAAGAACATCAAAGCTCGTCTCAATTTCTCCAGAACACATCTTGATGATCCCCAAGACTTTTGGGACAACATTCTGTGGACCGATGAGACAAAAGTGGAACTCTTTGGAAGGTGTGTGTCCAAGTATATCTGGCGTAGAAGGAACACTGCATTTCATAAAAAGAACATTATACCAACTGTAAAATATGGTGGTGGTAGTGTGATGGTCTGGGGGCTGTTTTGCTGCTTCAGGACCTGGAAGACTTGCCGTGATAAAAGGAACTATGAATTCTGCTGTCTACCAAGAGATCCTGAAGGAGAATGTCCGACCATCTGTTCGTGTACTCAAGCTGAAACGAACTTGGGTTCTGCAGCAGGACAATGATCCTAAACACACCAGCAAGTCCACCACCGAATGGCTGAAGAAAAAACTAAATGAAGACTTTGGAGTGGCCTAGCCAAAGTCCTGACCTGAATCCTATTGAGATGTTGTGGTATGACCTTAAAAAGGCCGTTCATGCTCGAAAACCCTCTAATGTAACTGAATTAGGACAATTCTGCAAAGATGAGTGGGCCAAAAATTCCTCCAGGGACGCTGTAAAAGCCTCATTGCACGTTATCGCAAACGCTTGGTTGCAGTTGTTGCTGCTAAGGGTGGCCCAACCAGTTATTAGGTTTAGGGGGGCAATCACTTTTTTCACACAGGGCCATGATGGTTTGGATTTTTTTTCACCTTTAATAATAAACACCTTCATTTACAAATTGCATTTTGTGTTTACTTGTGTTGTCCTTGACTATTGTTTAAATTGGTTTGATGTTCGAAACACTTAAGTGTGACAAACATGCAAAGGAACAGGAAATGAGGAAGGGGGCAAACACTTTTTCACACCACTGTGTATATATATATATATATATATATATATGTATATTTCTCTGTCCTGTTCTTCACATCAGTGAGGCTTTCTTCTCTTTTTTCAACGAAGTGAATACATGACGAAGTGACTGGAAATATCCATCACCTCCCACCTCCTCACGCGTGGATTCTCAACGTCCCGTCTGCTGCTGCCCGGTCTTTGAGACACAGCTGTTGTCGGGTTTTTTTTACTCACTACACACGGTTAGTTAGCGTACTACGCACAGTGAAATGACGTGTCCTGTTTTTATTTCACACATACTATCTGCTGGAGTGAGTGAAGCTGTGGGCTGAGCTCTGTTATCACCCCCGGTTAGATGGCAAACCTACCACCTTAACTAACTATTTTCTGCGGGAAACCCTGGTGTGTGATATATATATATATATATACACTGTATATATACCAGCGTTGTCCAGCAGCTCCTGCAGGCCCTGGGAGAACAGCAGGTTCCTGAGCCGCTCCACTTCGTCCTTCAGCTCTCGGATCAGTCTGGCGTTTGGATCCTCGTTGATCACGGCGTTGCAGCGGATCTGTTTGGCGCGGTCGGCGTACCTGAAACCACATCACACGAGTCACATGACATTCACGAGGATGTATCTGTTTGCTGGCCTTCTAACCTGGAAACAGATATTAGAGACTAGACTGCTTTAGTTTGATCTGTACGTGTGTGTGTGTCTGTCTGTCTGTGTGTGTGTGTGTGTGTGTGTGTGATCAACTTCTGACCTCAGCGTGCTCAGGGTTTCTTCATAGTTGATGTCAGCGGGACTCAGAGCGGCGATCATCGCCGTCCGAGAGTTTCCTCCTGAAAACAAACGTACGTTCAAATGTTGACGTTATCACCAAATAATTACAAATGCTCAGCCTTGGTTATACAGGCCAACGACAGTATAGTGCTGTGCCCCGACAGCGTTTTGCGTAAATTATAGTGTGACAGCCAATCAGTGTTTAGATCAGGGGGGGGTTGAGTTAACTCAACTTCTCCAAGAGCCACACTGGGAAAAGGGAATCACATTAAGTCGTGGTCGACCATCATAGTATTTACTAAATGAAGCAAAATAATGATAGTATTTTTGAACGCCGACTCCCAGCAACCTGTCTCACAGCCTGAGAATATGTCTCTCTCTCTCTCTCTCTCTCTCGCTCTGGTTCTGTGGGAATTTCTGAGTCTCAAAGTCGGCAAATCTGCCAAAATTCAGCTTTGAGTGATGCGTATAATTACAGTTTGGAAACAGCTTCCCTTCTTTTTGGTCTGACACACAACTAGGCAAGCCAATATTTGTTGTGAACCTAAAATCAGGGCCGGATTTGGCACACGGGCCTTGTGTTTGACACACGAGGTTTAGATCCTCCTGATGCCCTGATGCATTCTGTAGCAGCCTGTGGCAGACGGAGCTCTGCGGCTTTCTTTGGGAAACGTTTGACTAGGTGCTACGTTCTGAAGTTATGTGTCTGTTGCTGTGTTTATGGAGCAGCTACAGTGTTAGCACAGCCCTGATAGACAAGACTCCATTCAGAAAACAAGCATTTTAAAAGGGGATTGCTTGTCGTCTTGCGGACAGACCTGATATTGTATGAACTTTTTTTTTTGACAATCCTAGTATTTGTACAGCTAGTCCTGAAGATAATCCTCCTGGTTCTGTTTCTTTGTAACTGTGTGTGTGTGTGTGTGTGTGTGTGTGTGTGGACATACCCAGGTTTTCCTTCAGCAGCCAGGTGAGAACAGAGTCTCTGTAGGGAATAAAATCACTCTTCCTCTTCTTATTGCTCTGCTGTAAAAGGACAGACGACCAAAAGTCATTCTTTACCGTTTAATGCCAGTGTCAGGAACTTTTAACTTTGTGTGTGTGTGGGTCTGTGTATGTGTGTGCAAGCGTGCGTGTGTGTTTGTATGCGTGTCTCTCTGTCTGTGCGCCTGTGTGTGCGTGCGTGCGTCTGTCTGTGCGCCTGTGTGTGCGTGCGTGCGTCTGTCTGTGTGCGTGTGTGCGTGCGTCTGTGTGCGTGCGCGTCTGTGTGTGTGCGTGTGTCTGTGTGCGTGTGTGTGCGTGCGTGTGTGTCGTACCATTTCGGCCAACGCTGAGATCACTTTTCCCAGCGTGGTCAGAGATTTATTGATGTTCGCTCCTTCCTGAACACAAACACACAGCAAACAAACTGTTTGTGACAGCAAAATGCATCAGAAACGTGCAGAAAATACATTTAAATAGATTCACATAAACGTGGATGAGATGTTGGTGAAGCAGCGTGACACTTGCGACCTCTGACCTTTAGCCGGGTTCCCTTGGCCCCGGAGGAGTCGGCTCGCTCGCTTCCAGCCAGGTCCACCAGACTGATCTTGCTCACCTGAAGACACAGTTTTAACCTTTGAGTCCCAGATTTGTACACGCAGGCAAACAGCGTGAGGAAGACCCCAAAACACAACAACTAGTCTGGATCAACGGAAGTACATCTCCAGGATTAAGACTCAAAACGTTCTGCTCTTCGTGCGTTTCCCAGAGTTCTCCAACTTCAATTTAAGACTTTTTTAATACCAACTATGATAAAATGTAATGCCTGAATAGGGCAAATGTTCCAAAACAACACACACACCACACACACACGCACACACACACACACACAGACAGAGAGACACATACAAACACACACGCACGCACGCGTGCACACACACACATACAAACACACACACCTACCTTCTCTGTGTCCAGGCTGGTCATCTGGTCTCGGCGTTTCTGGGTGAAGACGATGGTGAAGACGGCGTGCGACCGGGACGACGTCTCATTCATGTTTGTGGCCGCGACCGTCCTGTAATCAATAACCAGTCAGGTGTCAATAATCAATAACCAGTCAGGTGTCAATAACTGATGACACAGCAGCTACATATTGACACGTTGTCATGTCTGAATTGTTTGTTTTATTGAACTACAGTTCCCAGAATACCTTTCACCATCCTCCGCAGACGGGGGTTCGAGTCTGCTGCTGTGCAGGAAGAAAGAGGTTTCCAAAAGGAGAACATTCTGAATTCACAGCTTGGGTTTCTTCGATTTCCTACATTTCCCAGAATGCCTTTTAACCAACAACCACCAACAGTTGGTGTGAACTGGTTTTACTGTTTGAGTTTTTAGCTTCAAAGTCTGTAAATACAGGGGGCCGAGACGGTTCAACACGGATTCAAAAGCGTTGGTTTTTTTGGAGCCACAACGGCTTACAGTTTACTAAAAAGAAAGACTTTAACAGCTCCCGTTAGCTGTCGTTTACCAACTGTGCGCACAGCGTGATACATCATATCTTATCACAGCTATTTGGGTCTCTTAATGTGCGAGTATGTGAGCTGTGTTTGAGCAGAGTGAATGGGAACAGATTTCTTTTATGAGAGACGGGACATTTCTTCAATGACAATAATGGCATTCATTCATTCATTCATTCATTCATTCACATGCGGACCCCGTGTTACGGCGCTTCTCCACAGGAAGAGGACTGACCGAGCTTTGTTGCCGGCATCCATCAGGTCCCGGATGTCGGTGAATCCGGTCACGGCCAGTTTGGACAGATCCTCCACGTAGGGGCCGAGGATGGGATGCTCCCGGACCCGCAGAGTCCCCTGGGACTTTGGGTTCAGCAGATCACGGACCCGCTCGCAGTAGATCTCCATGTAGGACACCTGGAGGAGGAGGAGGAGGAGGAGGAGGAATAGGAGGAAAAATAGGAAGAGGAGGAAGAATAGGAGGAGAGGGAGGGAGGGGGAGGAGGAATAGGAGGAGGAGGAGAGGGAGGGGGAGGAGGAGAGGGAGGGAGGGGGGGGAGGAGGAGAGGGAGGGGGAGGAGGAGGAATAGGAGGAGGAGGAGAGGGAGGGGGAGGAGGAGGAGGAGGAGGGGGAGGGGGAGGAGGAGGAATAGGAGGAGGAGGAGAGGGAGGGGGAGGAGGAGGAGGAGGAGGAGGAGAGGGAGGGGGAGGAGGAGGAATAGGAGGAGGAGGAGAGGGAGGGGGAGGAGGAGGAGGAGGAGGAGGGGGAGGGGGAGGAGGAGGAGGAGGAGAGGGAGGGGGAGGAGGAGGAATAGGAGGAGGAGGAGAGGGAGGGGGGAGGAGGAGGAGAGGTGAGGAGGAGGAGGAGAGGGGGGAGGGGGAGGAGGAGGAGGAGGAGGAGGAGAGGGGAGGAGGGAGGAGGAGGAGAGGGAGGGGGAGGAGGAGGAGGAGGAGAGGGAGGGGGAGGAGGAGGAA
>NW_027595436.1:72500-75000 GCF_031162955.1 Sander vitreus | reverse complement strand
TAACTGTCTAACTGTGTGTCTGTCTAACTGTGTGTCTGTCTAACTGTCTAACTGTCTAACTGTGTGTCTGTCTAACTGTGTGTCTGTCTAACTGTCTAACTGTGTGTCTGTCTAACTGTGTGTCTGTCTAACTGTCTAACTGTGTGTCTGTCTAACTGTGTGTCTGTCTAACTGTCTAACTGTGTGTCTGTCTAACTGTGTGTCTGTCTAACTGTCTAACTGTGTGTCTGTCTAACTGTGTGTCTGTCTAACTGTCTAACTGTGTGTCTGTCTAACTGTGTGTCTGTCTAACTGTCTAACTGTGTGTCTGTCTAACTGTCTAACTGTGTGTCTGTCTAACTGTCTAACTGTGTGTCTGTCTAACTGTCTAACTGTGTGTCTGTCTAACTGTGTGTCTGTCTAACTGTGTGTCTGTCTAACTGTCTAACTGTCTAACTGTGTGTCTGTCTAACTGTCTAACTGTGTGTCTGTCTAACTGTCTAACTGTCTAACTGTGTGTCTGTCTAACTGTCTAACTGTGTGTCTGTCTAACTGTCTAACTGTGTGTCTGTCTAACTGTGTGTCTGTCTAACTGTCTAACTGTGTGTCTGTCTAACTGTGTGTCTGTCTAACTGTCTAACTGTGTGTCTGTCTAACTGTCTAACTGTGTGTCTGTCTAACTGTGTGTCTGTCTAACTGTCTAACTGTCTAACTGTCTAACTGTGTGTCTGTCTAACTGTGTGTCTGTCTAACTGTCTAACTGTGTGTCTGTCTAACTGTGTGTCTGTCTAACTGTCTAACTGTGTGTCTGTCTAACTGTCTAACTGTGTGTCTGTCTAACTGTCTAACTGTCTAACTGTGTGTCTGTCTAACTGTCTAACTGTCTAACTGTGTGTCTGTCTAACTGTCTAACTGTGTGTCTGTCTAACTGTCTAACTGCGTGTCTGTCTAACTGTCTAACTGTGTGTCTGTCTAACTGTCTAACTGTCTAACTGTGTGTCTGTCTAACTGTCTAACTGTGTGTCTGTCTAACTGTCTAACTGTGTGTCTGTCTAACTGTCTAACTGTGTGTCTGTCTAACTGTCTAACTGTGTGTCTGTCTAACTGTCTAACTGTGTACGCCGCGCGGTAAACAAATGAACTGAACAAGTCTGAAACCATAAAGTGAGACAGCGAGGACAGAGATCAGCGCTGGAAGAAGTACTCAGAACCTTTACTTCAATAAAAGTACTAACACCACACTGTATAAATACTCTGTTACAAGGAACAGTCCAGTCCAGAAGTCTTCTGATTGGCTCAGGACTCAGGACTCTTCTACTGAAAGGTCGAAGCTGCTGTGTCTAAAAATAAACTGGATGTTTAAAGACGGAAAGAAACACCAGTTCTTCTTCAATCTACTGAACACTGAAGCTGAGTTCACAGAGCAGACAGTGTTCTGTGAAAAGGAAACCAAACGGCTGTAAAGTCATTCTTTGCCTTCGGGTCCGGACCAAATGATCCAATGATCTGGACTTGGGATCATTTGGTCCCGACCAAAGACAACAAATGATTCCACATTTCAGCATTTTTCATCCGTTTGGTTTCCTTTTCACAGAACACTGTCTGCTCTGTGAACTCAGCTTCAGTAGAAGAGTCCTGAGTCCTGAGCCAATCAGAAGACTTCTGGACAGGACTGTTCCTCAGAACACTGTCTGCTCTGTGAACACAGCTTCAGTAGAAGAGTCCTGAGTCCTGAGCCAATCAGAAGACTTCTGGACAGGACTGTTCCTCAGAACACTGTCTGCTCTGTGAACACAGCTTCAGTAGAAGAGTCCTGAGTCCTGAGCCAATCAGAAGACTTCTGGACAGGACTGTTCCTCAGAACACTGTCTGCTCTGATCCCAATCAGGTGATGAGTTGGTGGAAACCAACCGAGATGTGTCTTTGAACGTTTTTCCTAAAAACGCTGTTGGACAGGTCGATGATTTCACCTCACTAAGTAGTTTTGGTGCCTAAACCAAACCAAACTGGGACCATTTCACAACGTTAACGACGTATCTGTGTGTGTGTCTCTGTCTGTGTGTGTGTCTGTGTGTGTGTGTGTGTGTCTCTGTCTGTCTGTGTCTGTGTGTGTGTATGTGTGTGTGTGTGTGTGTGTCTCTGTCTGTCTGTCTGTGTGTGTGTCTGTGTGTGTGTGTGTGTCTGTGTGTGTGTGTGTGTGTCTCTGTCTGTCTGTGTCTGTGTGTGTGTATGTGTGTGTGTGTGTGTGTGTGTGTCTGTGTGTGTGTCTCTGTCTGTCTGTCTGTGTGTGTGTGTGTGTGTGTGTCTGTGTGTGTGTGTGTGTGTCTCTGTCTGTCTGTGTCTGTGTGTGTGTCTCTGTGTGTCTCTGTCTGTCTGTCTGTGTGTGTGTCTCTGTGTGTATTAGTGTGTCTGTGTGTGTGTGTGTGTCTGTCTGTCTGTGTGTGTGTCTGTGTGTCTGTGTCTGTGTGTGTCTGTGTGTGTGTCTCTGTCTGTCTGTGTCTGTGTGTGTGTATGTGTGTGT
>NW_027595436.1:30000-65000 GCF_031162955.1 Sander vitreus | reverse complement strand
TTACACCTATTTTCATGTCTTTTTGAAGTTATTTTGTGTCTCATGATGGTCACTTTGTTTCTTGGTGGTCATTTCATGTCTTTTTGTAGATAACTTATGTTTCTTTGTAGTCATTTTGTGTCCCTTTTGCGTTCGTTTTGAAGGCCAAATCCACAGAAACAACCGTTGATTTATGAGCAAACAGCACGCTTTAATTAACCTGGACTTCTCAAACTGAACGTAGAATAAACTGAACTCCATTTAAGGCTGGGAGTTTTCACAACATAATCTCCAGCATCTAATCTGATCTGAAGCTGCATATGTTGCTGTTAACTCTTTATACTTTATTCAGAAAAGGTATATGACTCACCGTTCATCCTGTCACAGCTTCATCTCTCCAGCAGCCGTCTGTCCGTCCGTCTCTCTGTGTATCTGTCCGTCAGTCTCTCTGTGTATGTCTGTTGCTCTCTGTGTATCTGTCCGCTCGTCCAGTATTCAAATCCTCCTGCTAGACAGTTTGTGGGAGTGTTAATATGCAAAAGTTCCCTGGAAGCAGAAGTAGGCATGCACATAAACAAACACACACACACACACACACACACACACACACACACACACACACACACACACACACACACACAGGCTTAAAGTCAACACACACTCCACTGTTCCTTTCAAACTGAGGAGACAAATAACACACACACACACACACACACACACACACACACACACACACACACACACACACACACACACACACACACACACACACACACACACACACACACACACACACACTCACACACGCACACGGGCTTAAAGTCAACACACACTCCACTGTTCCTTTCAAACTGAGGAGACAGAAATAACACACACACACACACATTTCCTGAACATCTAGATTCCTTCTCCACCTGAGATATGGGATTGAAGAACCAGTATGGGTGTGACTCACATGTGTCATCATGACACAAAATGATCATTACTGAGCTCTTCCAGAGAAAATGTGTGACGTGCACCAACCACACCAAAACAGATTCCTTGTATGTGTTAAAAAACGTACTTACATACATTTAAATTAAAAATCAAACTCCTCTTTTTAAAAAAAGAAGAAAATAAACAAAGGGGCATCTTAGAGATGATATGTATCGATATTTTCAGTTTCCATCGATAAATATTGGATGGTGGATCATTACATCGTGTCGTTACAGCCCTAAAAACTGGTATTAACTGTGTTTATTACTCCGTGTCTGAGTAGAGCTGCAAACTATCCATGTAAACCAGGAAAAGTACGCAGAACTCTGAGAAAATGAGGTAAAAAGCCACCAGTTTTTATTTCTTAAGTGTGAGGATATCAGAGCGTAAATATTTGGAGTATTTCATACTTGTACTTTTTGATTGCAGTTAAATTAAAGTACTGACCAAGCTAACTCAAGTATTCTTTAGAATAACTGAATGAATTGAAGTATAAAAAAACTTCTTACTTCAAAACTTAAAATATTTTTGGCAACTGATTGTACTTATACCTTATAATATATTAAAAGAAATATTTGGAGTAACTGTTACTTCTACTTTTTTTAATTAGAGTTAAAGAGCTCATATTATGCTTTTTGGCTTTTCTTGTTTATTTTGTATACAGGTCATGATTTTCTCGTTTATTTTGTGTACGGGTCACGATTTTCTCGTTTATTTTGTGTACAGGTCACGATTTTCTCATTTATTTTGTGTACAGGTCACGATTTTCTCGTTTATTTTGTGTACAGTTCACGATTTTTTCGTTTATTTTGTGTACAGGTCACGATTTTCTCGTTTATTTTGTGTACAGGTCACGATTTTTTCGTTTATTTTGTGTACAGGTCACGATTTTCTCATTTATTTTGTGTACAGGTCACGATTTTCTCGTTTATTTTGTGTACAGGTCACGATTTTCTCGTTTATTTTGTGTGCAAGTCACGATTTTCTCGTTTATTTTGTGTACATGTCACGATTTTCTTGTTTATTTTGTGTACGGGTCACGATTTTCTCATTTATTTTGTGTACGGGTCACGATTTTTTCGTTTATTTTGTGTACAGGTCACGATTTTTTCGTTTATTTTGTGTACAGGTCACGATTTTCTCGTTTATTTTGTGTACAGGTCACGATTTTCTCATTTATTTTGTGTACAGGTCACGATTTTCTCATTTATTTTGTGTACAAGTCACGATTTTCTCGTTTATTTTGTGTACATGTCACGATTTTCTTGTTTATTTTGTGTACAGGTCACGATTTTCTCATTTATTTTGTGTAAAAGTCACAATTTTCTTGTGTTATATATCTTTTTTGTGCATGTTATAGGTTTACAAAGTGTAAAAGCCCAAAGTCCCCCCCAAAGGGACTTACCATCTCCAACAGAAAACACTGTTCACAAACTGCTCCAAACAGCTCTATTGTAGTCCAGCCTTTACTTCAGAGACAAACGTGGTCACTTTGGAACACACGTTATAATGCTCGCCTAGCTGTTAGCATGGCACGCCTCATACTCTGCTTCTGACTGGCTAGTAGTCCTTACCTAGGTACTGTCAGGACACGCCCTCATACTCTGCTTCTGACTGGCTAATAGTCCTTACCTAGGTACTGTCAGGGCACGCCCTCATACTCTGCTCCTGACTGGCTAGTAGTCCTTACCTAGGTACTGTCAGGGCCCTCATACTCTGCTTCTGACTGGCTAATAGTCCTTACTTAGGTACTGTCAGGGCACGCCCTCATACTCTACTTCTGACTGGCTAGTAGTCCTTACCTAGGTACTGTCAGGGCACGCCCTCATACTCTGCTTCTGACTGGCTAGTAGTCCTTATCTAGGTACTGTCAGGGCACGCCCTCATACTCTGCTTCTGACTGGCTAGTAGTCCTTACCTAGGTACTGTCAGGGCACGCCCTCATACTCTGCTTCTGACTGGCTAGTAGTCCTTACCTAGGTACTGAGCATGTGCGACTCAACAAAGATGTTACAGCAGTGAGAGGTCTCACTCTGTGGCTAAAACAGAGAGCTCAACACACAGGGTGAAAAGAGGAGCTGCAGCAATGTGCAGTACCACAAAAATATGGTAAACCTATTCTGATATAACCTATAAATACAATTATGAACCTGAAAATGAGCATATGAGCACTTTAAATTAAAGAACTGATTAAGCTAACTCAAATAAGTTTTTTTAAATCTATCGTTATGCTAACCGCTAACCCCTTCTAAAAAAGCACGTAAAATGACCACAAAGAGACACAAAGCCGCTACAAATGACCACGATCACAAAGAAATGGAAAACTACAAGGAGTCGCGAAAGGTCTAACAATTGATCCAAAACCACCACAAAAAGATGACAAACGACCCAATGTGACGACAAAGACACAAAACGACCACAAAGACACGCAGAACTGTTAACAACAGATGGAAAACTTCCCAAAAAGATGCAAAATGTCTACAACAAAATGTAAGACAACTAAAACTAGATGCAAAATGATTTAAATATAATCCAAAACCACCACAAAAAGACAGTTAAAGGACAATTCCGGCGCAAAATGAACCTAGGGGTTAATAACATACGTGTACTGAGTCGACCGTTCTCTGGGACATCTTTTCATGCTAACCGAATGTGTCTCTAGCTTGAAACAAGCTACAGCAAACCGGTGATTAGCTTATAACGCTAGTAGCATAATGAGGGTCCCTACATGTAAACCGAAGCATTAGAACTTCGTAAGTAAGTAAAGACAGTTTATTAAAAAGATAGCTCATAAAGACAGTAGCGTTCGCGTATACAGGCAGGCGCCATCTTGGGAAAACAGTCACGACCAGTCGAACCACAAACGCCGTGCAACCAGTAACCAGTAACATAGCTCAGGCAGGGCGTTAACGGTTCAACTAGTCATGACTGTTTTCCCAAGATGGCGCCTGCCTGTATACGCGAACGCAACTGTCTTTCTAAACAATCTTTTTAATAAACTGTCTGTACACTCACAAAGCTAATCACCGGTTTGCAGGATCTTGTTTCAAGCTACATACACATTCAATTAGCATGAAAACAGATCCCAGAAAAAGGTAGACTCAGTACACATGTGTTATTAACCCCTAGGTTCATTTTGCGCTGGAATTGTCCTTTAATGACAGAAAACGATAAAAAAAACGTACAGAACGACCCAAAATGATGACATAGACAAAAGAAAAATACCACAAAGACTAACAGAACCGCCACAAAACAACATGCAAAATACTACAACACACTAAATGACTGACAATGGGAAGAAAACTATCATAAACATACATAATGACAACTACAAAGGACCCAGAGTGACACAACAGAGACACAAAACGAACATAAAGACTTAAAATAGATGCAAAATAACTACAAAGAAACACAAAAACATGCAAACTGACTATAAAGAGACACTAATTGACTGAAAATAGACAGAAAATAATAAAAAATGTACAGATAAACAACTACAAATGACTATAAGTAATGAAAAACAACTGAAAATAAAAGCAAAATGTCTAACAATTGATGCAAAACGATCTTAAAGGTACAAAAAATGACTGAAAACGGACAGAAAGTGACTACAAACAGCCCAAAATGATGACAAAGAGACATAAAACGTCTATAAAGACACACAGAATGAAAATAATCGAAAACGTACAGATAAATGCCTACGAAGTGACTGATATCCTCGGCCCTCTGATCCCCCCTCCTCCCTCTTGATGAAAAACAGCAAACTAGCTCCCTACAGCTTTACGGTGTCATCTTATACAACTATAAAGTTTATTTATGGCTATTCCAGCTCTGAAACAAAAACCAAAAGTCAAAATAAATCAAGAAAAACTAACAAAGGAGCAGTAAGTTTGAAAGTTCCCATGGGAGAGAAACCATACAGCTGGTTTCTCTCACAGCTTGACACTTGCTCTTCAGACTGTGTGTGCTTTAATTGTTTACAGTTACCTTTTATAATGGGTTTGCCTTTATTGTCTCCCCTTAAACCTAGAAACAAACCACAAATTATACACAGGAGGCTGAGCACAGATGTTTAGATGATTCTCAGTGGTTTGGTACACACACGCACACACAGAGAGAGAGAGAGAGACACACACACAGACACACACTCGCCTCGACTCTACTTTTTTGGTTTTCCATTATGAAACAAAGTCCCTGGTACCTGCTAACAGGTACTTTTTTTAGTACCACCTCAGCGAGGTTCTAAGCGAGCTGAGGCGAGCCGAAAAGGTGACGTGAAAGCGACAGACGGGTTCTGTGTGTGTGTCGCGTTAGGTCACAGCAGTTTACTGCGGCACCGCTTGTTTTACAGTTCTGTGGAGGCTCCAGGCAGAGCTTTCGCTGTAGCCACGTACACACACACATGGCTGGCTCGACGCACGCACCAGCGCACAAGTATAAACATCAGGCCACTTACATAGGCTACGGAGAAAGTTCTGCGTGGAGCCTCCACAGAACTGTAAAACAAGCTCAAGTGGCCTGATGTTTATACTTATATGAGCTGGCATATAACGACCAGCCACGCTGAGGCGGTACTAACATCTGCAATGGAAAACGGACGAACAGTGTGTCGAGTCGAGGCGAGGCAAGCAGGTACCATGTAATGGAAAAACGCCATTAGAGATGATATGTATCGATATTTTCAGTTTCCATCGATAAATATTGGATGGTGGATCATTACATTGTGTCGTTACAGCCCTAAAAACTGGTATTAACTGTGTTTATTACTCCGTGTCTGAGTAGAGCTGCAAACTATCAATGTAAACCAGGAAAAGTAGGCAGAACTCTGAGAAAATGTTCAGTTCATAAACTCAAAAGTCTGAGGATATCAGAGCGTAAATGTTTGGAGTAGTTCATACTTGTACTTTTTGATTGCAGTGAAATTAAAGTACTGACCAAGCTAACTCAAGTATTTTCCAGAATAACACGACTGAATGAATTTAAGTATAAAAAACCCAAGGTCAAGGGGGGGGCTTATATCAGCCAGGACTTACACTTTAGTTATGTATTGCAGCCTGTTTTTGTTTTTAAGAGTGAGGGACCCAAACCAGCTCACAAAGGCAAAAGAAAGAATACTTTCAATAAAACGACAATAAAACATCCTCATAAAGGTCTTACCGACATTAATATTGCGAAGTTTATGATAAAAAAACATGCACTGGTGTGATTTTCTACACACAGCGTCGACTTGAGGCTCGAAGGTGAGTTTGTCGTCTATTATAACACCGAGGTATTTGTCTTACTTCACTACTTCGATAGCTTGATCGTCAATAAGGGTGGGAGAGAGGGTGGGGGGAGTCGATCAGCATTTCTTTAGTTTTTGCCGCGTTAATGTTCATAAAAGATGACTTGCACCACTCTGTAAAATCATTTAAGGTAGCGCCATACTCAGAGTCGTCGTCCGTCAGCAGCGACACAATTACCGAGTCGTCAGCGAACTTAATGATATGACGCCTGGTGTGCTGGCTTTGGCATGCATTTATATGTAAAATAAATAAGATCGCGGAGAGGACGCAGCCCTGGGGGGGAACCGGTGGAGGAAAAGAGAACATCGGATAAGATGCTATTCACTCTCACGCGTTAAGACCTGTCAGTTAAAAAGTTCATCAGCCAACAGATAAGACTAGGATCGATATTAAAAGTATTCTTTAAGATCCCTGCCAAAATATGTGGTTGAATGCAATTAAAGGCTGAAGAAAAATCAATAAAAAGCAGCCGCACAAAGCTCTTTGCACCCTCAAGATGGGTATAGATCAAGTTAAAAAGAGTACATGCTGCATCTTCCACTCCCCGTTTTGGTCTGTAGACGAACTGAAGCGGGTCTAGTAGCTCCTGTACAGAGTTCAAAAGTTAGTCTTTCACGATCTTCTCTAACGTCTTCATTACGTCTTTCATGATCAATTAACTCATTAGTTTTATGTCTTAACTTCTTACTTCAAAACTTAAAATATATTTTGCCATTATTATAAGTATTTATAACTTATAATATATTAAAATAAACATTTGGAGTAACTGTTACTACTTTTTTTGATTAGAGTTAAATTAAAGAACCGATTAAGCTAACTCAAATAAGTTTTTTCAATCTATCGTTACGCTAACTACCAACCCTAAGCCACACACACACACACACACTATGTTATACCACTAACAAGGCTCAAAATAGCACCACACTTCAACGGTAGCATAATGAGGGTCATACATGTAAACCCAAGCATTGACAACCTTGTAAGTGTACAGACAGTTTATCAAAAAGATAGTTTATGAAGACTGTAGCGTTCTTGTATCTTGGGAAAATAGTCAAGAGCAGACGAACGCTGTGCAACCAGTAACAGCTCAAACACAGCGTTCGTGGTTCGACTGCTCATGACTGTTTTCCAAGATCGTGTCCGTATGTAAACATGAATGCTATAGTCTTTATAAGGTTTTTTTAATAAACTGTACACTTACAGAGTTCTCAACGCTTCGGTTTACATGTATGACCCTCATTATGCTACCGTTGAAGTGTGGTGCCATTTTGAGCCTTTTTAGTGGTATAACATAACGATTTACCATCTGCCCCGAAAGGTAGCATTAGCATGCTAACCACCTCCCAGAGAACGTTCTACTCGGTACACACGTTATTAACCCTTAGGTTCATTTTGCGCCGGAATTGTCCTTTAAAAAGCACGTAAAATGACCACAAAGACACAAAGCCGCTACAAACGACCACAAGGAGTCACGAAAGGTCTAACAATTGATACTAAACCAACACAAATAGATGACAAACGACCCAATGTGACGACAAAGACACAAACCGACCACAAAGACACGCAGAACTGTTAACAACAGATGGAAAACTTCCCAAAAAGATGCAAAATGTCTACAACGAAATGTAAGACAACTAAAACTAGATGCAAAATGATTCAAATATGATCCAAAACCACCACAAAAAGACAGTTAAAGGACAGAAAACGATCCAAAACAGAACGACCCAAAATGATGACAGAGACAAAAAAACAACAACACCACAAAGACTAACAAAACCGCCACATAACAATATGCAAAATGCTAAAACACACTAAATGACATACATATGATCATAAACATACATAATGACAAAGAAACACAAAATGATGCTAAACCTTGACAAAAAGAAAATGACTATAAAGAGACACTAATTGACTGAAAATAGACAGAAAATAATAAAAAATTTTGATAAACGACTACAAATGACTATAAGAAATGAAAAACAACTGAAATGTCTAACAATTGATGCAAAACGACTTTAAAGATACAAAAAATGACTGAAAACGGACAGAAAGTGACTACAAACAGCCCAAAATGATGACACAGAGACATAAAACGTCTGTAAAGACACGCAAAATGACAGAAAATAATCAACAACAAACAGATAAATGCGTACGAAGCCAACCGTGACGGGTAGATGAGGGAGAGCCCAGTGCCGGTGTGACATGAGTGTCCTTTCTTATAAAACTACAAACTGTATTTATGGCTGTTCCAGCTCTGAAACAACAACAACCAAAAGTCAGAATAAATCAAGAAAAACAAACAAAGGAGCAGGAAGTTCTCTCCCTCGAGACTGTACAGCCGTCTGGTTTCTCTCCCAGTTCACAGCTCAACGCTCGCTCTTCAGACTGTGTGTGCTGTTCCATTCTCTTTTTATTGTTTACAGACCCTTTTATTAAAAGTTATTTTGCTACTTGTTTTATTTAAAACTGAATCATCTTATGAAATTAGGGATTCTGTACAATGAACTAATGGATATCAGCATGAAACCTTCCCCAGTTGGGTAACACTTTACTTGAAGTTATCTACATAAGAGTGACATGACACTGTCACGAACACAGTCATGTGTTCATGAACCATGTGTTCGCTCTCACTGAGGTTGAATGGAGACGATATTCGACCCTGATTGGGCGAAATTAGAGAGAATCGCAGAGGCAAGCGAAACAAGGTTGCCGAAAGCTTAACTTTATTCAAATGAGGACCACTCGAGAACCAATCAGGTCCCTGTGTTCGTGTTTGGAGGCGGGAGTTACAAAGAAAGTCTGACCAAGATGGTGGAGGTTATCAGCGCTGTATCATGAACATTTGTATGTGATTAAAATGTTTCTACATGAACACTGGTACTTGTATCAACATAAATTGTGATTTCTATGACACACAAATGTAGTCATGGCACATACACCACTAAATAGTCCACTGTATATGTTAGTTTAAACACTCAAACTGTTCAGCTAGCCGACAGGTCAACCGCTAGCATGTTCGGACATTGCATTTCATTGTAAGCCTAGCAAGGCAGCTAGGCTACATAGTCAGGTTACCAGAGCATTTATGAGCTAACATTTTACCGATGGTTTGCTGCTGTGCATTTTTACCGCCCTAGCTACAATAGCAACGATAGCTTGCTAGCAAACTACCTGCTAGCTAGCTAGCTACCTAGCTTCAACCCTCTCTGCTAGCTGCCTAGCAGCCGGTGTTCTGTTGCGGTCTTGTGTGTTATTTTCGCAACCACCCCCCCATTCCCGTTTCGCTGTGTGGAAACCTACCGTAACCCTAACCATAACTTGTCATGACAAAACCAAATGACACCAACTAAAAGAAGAGTTATGTCATAAACGTTTATGACTTGTTTATAATGTTTACGACACGGTCATGACAGTGTCATGTCACTCTTATGTAGATACCTTCAAACAAAGTGTAACCCCCAGTTGATTACTGACATCAAGATAAATATATTTTGTATTACTAGTTTTCTGAAATGGTATGTTTAAATATGCAAATGATGCATTCTCTTGTTAATGCACCCACCCTTACACTGAACAATGTCAATCAACACTGTTCTGCTCACCTACCTCATGTATATTTCAAACTTACAATTACAATATTATTAATATATCACTATTGCACTGAACTGCCTTGCTCTATATTTATATTTAAATATTACATCTCAGACCACACTGATATTGCACTATTCCTTCCCTCTCTTCAATTGTTATTGTATATTTCTTGTACAATTGTAAATTGTTATACTATATACTTAGTTTTTGTTCATATTTCTTACTGTCCTTTCTGTTTTTATTCTTTATATGTTAAGTGTTGTACTTTTAGAGCAACGATTAACCGGAGTGAAATTCCTTGTTTGTTTACACAAACCTGGCCAATAAAGCTGATTCTGAGTGTGAAATACAGTCAGGTCCATAAATATTGGGACATCGACACAATTCTAATCTTTTTGGCTCTATACACCACCACAATGGAGTTGAAATGAAACGAACAAGATGTGCTTTAACTGCAGACTTTCAGCTTTAATTTGAGGGCATTTACATCCAAATCAGGTGAACGGTGTAGGAATTACAACAGTTTGTATATGTGCCTCCCACTTTCTAAAGGACCAAAAGTAATGGGACAGATTAACAATCATAAATCAAACTTTCACTTTTTAATACTTGGTTGCAAATCCTTTGCAATCAATTACAGCCTGAAGTCTGGAAGGCATAGACATCACCAGACGCTGGGTTTCATCCCTGGTGATGCTCTGCCAGGCCTCTACTGCAACTGTCTTCAGTTCCTGCTTGTTCTTGGGGCATTTTCCTTCAGTTTTGTCTTCAGCAAGTGAAATGCATGCTCAATCGGATTCAGGTCAGGTGATTGACTTGGCCATTGCATAACATTCCACTTCTTTCCCTTAAAAAAACTCTTTGGTTGCTTTCGCAGTATGCTTCGGGTCATTGTCCATCTGCACTGTGAAGCGCCGTCCAATGAGTTCTGAAGCATTTGGCTGAATATGAGCAGATAATATTGCCCGAAACACTTCAGAATTCATCCTGCTGCTTTTGTCAGCAGTCACATCATCAATAAATACAAGAGAACCAGTTCCATTGGCAGCCATACATGCCCACGCCATGACACTACCACCACCATACTTCACTGATGAGGTGGTATGCTTTGGATCATGAGCAGTTCCTTTCCTTCTCCATACTCTTCTCTTCCCATCACTCTGGTACAAGTTGATCTTTGTCTCATCTGTCCATAGGATGTTGTTCCAGAAATGTGAAGGCTTTTTTAGATGTTGTTTGGCAAACTCTAATCTGGCCTTCCTGTTTTTGAGGCTCACCAATGGTTTACATCTTGTAGTGAACCCTCTGTATTCACTCTGGTGAAGTCTTCTCTTGATTGTTGACTTTGACACACACACACACACACACACACCTACCTCCTGGAGAGTGTTCTTGATCTGGCCAACTGTTGTGAAGGGTGTTTTCTTCACCAGGGAAAGTATTTTTCGGTCATCCACCACAGTTGTTTTCCGTGGTCTTCCGGGTCTTTTGGTGTTGCTGAGCTCACCGGGTGCGTTCTTTCTTTTTAAGAATGTTCCCAAACAGTTGATTTGGCCACACCTAATGTTTTTGCTATCTCTCTGATGGGTTTGTTTAGATTTTTCAGCCTAATGATGGCTTGCTTCACTGATAGTGACAGCTCTTTGGATCTCATATTGAGAGTTGACAGCAACAGATTCCAAATGCAAATAGCACACTTGAAATGAACTCTGGACCTTTTATCTGCTCCTTGTAAATGGGATAATGAGGGAATAACACACACCTGGCCATGGAACAGCTGA
The DNA here is from genome assembly GCF_031162955.1 of Sander vitreus. Classification (NCBI taxonomy): domain Eukaryota; kingdom Metazoa; phylum Chordata; class Actinopteri; order Perciformes; family Percidae; genus Sander; species Sander vitreus. The sequence continues at coordinate 53,386 of NW_027595436.1, read as the reverse complement.
GCAGCCAATTGTCCCATTACTTTTGGTCCCTTAGAAAGTGGGAGGCACATATACAAACTGTTGTAATTCCTACACCGTTCACCTGATTTGGATGTAAATACCCTCAAATTAAAGCTGAAAGTCTGCAGTTAAAGCACATCTTGTTCGTTTCATTTCAACTCCATTGTGGTGGTGTATAGAGCCAAAAAGATTAGAATTGTGTCGATGTCCCAATATTTATGGACCTGACTGTATGTGCTTATTTGCATAAATGTCCAGAACATAAATGTGAACATTAGATAAAGTCACGTCAGGTCTTTTTTCATGTTGCTGACATTTTAGAGTCAAAGGTTTTCACCGAGGGAATTTGGGATATCTCTGTTTGTCAATCAATCAATTAGGATATGGTGTCAACCGCCATACAAACATTAGTTTTTGCCATTTTTTTTTAGATATAACATGTTGTATAAATCAGGCTGTGAATGATATGTGCTTCATAATCTAGAGGGGATTGAAAGAGGAAAGCTTGGTGTCTTTACGTGTGTCTGAAGTGGAGATTTCTGGCTCAGAGTCTGAGAACTAAACCTGTAAAGATATGGATTGTAAAATGCAGACATTTTGAAGACACTATAGGTGAACAGGGTCAAGGCTCAGCTGATGACTTACACTGCAGACTGATGTCATGAAGTGGCGTATGTATGACACGCCAATCTGTATGCCATTACTGGCGTATTATCAAGATGCATACTCCCTTTTTAGTGTGTTTATCAACGCCGTTTGGCCTCCATTGACTTACATTACCTTGCGATTGCGTGTGAATTGACGCCGTAGCGAGTACTATGAAAGGGTGAAAATCTGCGTAGGGAGGCTGAGTGGGGTGTGGATGGGTCTAACAACACAGGACTTTCACCCAGGAGACCGGGGGTCATGTCCCGCGTCACGTTTCCTTCATGTCCCGCGTGTCACGTTTCCTAAAGTGAACTGTGGCTTTATTCATTTCCTAAAAATTATCATAATGCGTACAGATAACACGCCACTTGGCTTCAGAAAGTGGCGTGTATGTTTATGTCCGCTGTATAAAGCGTAGACATACACACGGATAGCTCATAATGCGTACAGATAATATATGTTTACGTGAAGTCATGATGTCACGTTGTTCACTGAGACAAATACACAAATATATTTTTTATTTCGTTTTCTGAGATTTCTGTGTCTGAATCTGCAAATGAAGCATTCTCTAATGCTAACCTTTGGCGAATTTAGGAGGAATCTACAAACACAAACAGACACAGTGGGGTCAAGATAAACATCATAATGTGTGTTTTGGATGTTTTATACACAAGGGTCTGAAAGAAGAGATCCTATGAAAGCCAAACAGCACAAAAACTCCAAATAAAAAAGTGTGTCCCTGTAAACATAGAAACAAAACCAAACTAATGATACACAGGAGGCCGAGCACTCGGGTCACAGATGTTTAGATTATTCTCAATGGTTTTGTTTCCACAGACACACACACACACACACACACACACTACGTAATTGGCTAATTTATATGTGTGTCTCTATGTGTCTGTGTGTCTCTGTATGTGTGTGTGTGTGTGTGTGTGTGTGTGTGTGTGTGAGTGAGTGTGTGTGTCTGTGTGTGTGTGTGTGTGTCTGTGTGTGTGTCTGTGTGTGTGTGTGAGTGTGTGTGTGTGTGTGTGTGTGTGTGTGTGTGTGTGTGTGTGTGTGAGTGAGTGAGTGAGTGAGTGTGTGTGTGTCTGTGTGTGTGTGTGAGTGAGTGAGTGAGTGAGTGTGTGTGTGTCTGTGTGTGTGTGTGTGTGTGTATGTGTGTGTTGTTTCACAACGTTAACGGCATGTTTAAAACCATGACTGTTACCTTCTCTGGACCTATATCTTTGTTTTTCTCCTATCCAGGATTGCTGTGTGGACTAGCTAGACCCTCCTCCGCAGCGCTGTGGAGGAAGGTCTGTCAAAGTGAGACTATGTAAGCTCTGAACTCACGTGAACTTGTTCCTCTCTGTGAACGTGACCGTCTTGTTGTCATCGTGGAGTCTGAAATCGACGTGCGAGCTGGTGACGTTTAGAGCTAGCGCGTTGCCTTTGTCGTGGTCAGTGATGGACCAGACCAGGACCCAGTCCCCGAAAATCTGCAGAGAGAGGGAGGGAGGGGGGGTCAACAGGTTCAGATTATTATTCTAAGTGTCTGACAACATTACAGAAAGGATCCCTACAGAGATAGAGCTTTTAGTTTAACATGAAACAGCCCAGAAATCACCATCAGAAAAAAGAAAATCCTGATATATACATATATATACCCCCCCTAAGACCTAATTGTAGGAGCAGAATCAGACTCACCTTGTGCATGTCTTTTGTTTGCAGCGTTACGTTCAGACTGTGGCAGTCTTCGGGGCCCGCCGCGGCGGAGCTACCGATCGCCGCAAGCAGCAGCGTCTGCAGCAGCGTCTGCAGCACGGCTCTCTTCACAGCACTCATCCTGCTCTGAGACAAAAATCAAACGCACCCTCAGCTCTCTCTGGGATCTGTTGGGGACTGCACAGTGAGGACAGGGAAGCGGGTCGAGTTTATAACGGCCCCGTGACCCCGGCGTGGGTCCAAAGTGCTTATAGTGTTATTGAACTCTGTAAGGCCCTAGATTCACTTTGTTTATATCTGGCTGCATTTACGTAAGTGTACAAAGTTAAGAAACCGTCTGAACCAAAACAAGTGACTCACACTCATTTCAGCACATTTACTTTGACTCACTGTCTCTCTCTTCAACCTATTTTCCAAATTATTGGTGTCTAAGAGACTAATCTGCAATGTAAACCATACTAGATTATACTATTGTAGCTCAGGCAAATAATACGTGACTTTTGAAGGGCTTTTAAGCCGGGAAGCAGAGTTCATGTCCTGAAGAAGTTCAGGAGAAAACCCAAGACTATCACCAGGAAATAGGTGTTCAAATCAAAATAAACGATGGATGTTTTGAGAGAACCAAGGCAATGTAATCACTATTGGCGCTTACCTACTGCTAGTACCAGCTTGACTTGGCCGCGATGCCCCGTCCTCCTTCTTCCATTGCAGATTTAGCAAGTTTCTGATTTAAGAATGAATTATTTCACTAAATAAACACATTTCTCAAATGTTAAGTGTCAGCAGGAAGATAAGATAAACTTTGTGGGTCACAAGTGACAGAAACGACATATGAGAATATAAAACATACATATAGAAGCAATGTAAAAACATTGAGCGTACAAACAAAAAAAAAGCATAAAAAGTGCAAAAAGGTGGCCAGGATAGCTCAGTCGGTAGAGCGGGCGCACACATACAGAGGTTCATGCCTCGACGCAGAAGATCCAGGGTTCAAGTCCGACCTGGGACGATTTCCTGCATGTCTTCCCCCCTCTCTCCCCCGGTCATTGCTTTTCTGTCATTAAGGGAGGAAATGCCCAAAAAAGAAATCTTAAAAGTGCAAGAAGAAGCCTGAATGGAGCTGTTGGATATGCCATCTATGTTTGGCTGTTCAGTGAAGGGTAAGTATATTACATAAATAGTAAGCTTTTACTCTGTAGTGTTGACCTGATGGCAGGAACTGAAGGGATCGGTGAAGGGAAGTGACAGGTAGCAGCCAGCAGGTGGCAGCACAGCTCCACATCTGTCCCTGCAACTGTTCAACACACACATCTGTCTTTTTCATCAGGCGCAAACACTCTGAGACACGCACATGCACACACACAGACAGACAGACAGACAGACACACACACACACACACACACACACACACACACACAAAATGCTACTTAAAAGTGTGTAAGTAGTATGAAGGGTGTGGGTGTGTTTGGATGCAGGAAGAAGTAGTCAGATGCTTTACTGCAGTAAAAGTACTCCCCAGAGTCAGAACTAAACAAGGAGAAGCAACGTTTAGTTTCTATGCTCCACATATCTGGAACAAACTCCCAGAAAACTGCAGGTCTGCTGCAACTCTCAGTTCTTTTAAATCAAGGCTGAAGATCTTTTTGATGTTGCCTTTCTTTAAATAAGTGTTCATTTCTTATACTGAAGTCACATGGTTGAAACTGTGTGACAATCTATATAAGCATATAAAGAGAAATTCCCATTTTATCTGCTTTTATATGTTTAACTGTTTTAACTGCTCTTTAATGTTTAATTTCTTATACTGCACTGTACTTTTTATTCTCGTATTTTATATTCTCGGCTTTTATCTAGTGGTATTTTTGAACAGATAACGGACATATTTCTATATATAACGTGGGTGTGACATAGATTTTATGATAAAATGAAGGATAACAGTTGGAAAACAGTATTGTAGGTAAAGAGAAGTACTTCCACTCTTGTTATGGGTTACAAGAGTACAAAGTCACATGTTCCTGCAGGGCCCGTGGTGGATGAGATGGTAAAGAAATATGGTCCTGCCTGTTTTTTTTGTTGTTTTTTTATCGTTAGCACTTTGAATTGCCCTGTTGCTGACAATGTGCTATATAAATAAAGCTGCCTTGCCTTACTAATACCACACTGTAATAATACTCTGTTACAGTAAAAGTACTAAAAACTAAACAAACACACATTCTGATCCTCGAACCTTAACAGCCCCCGCATCCTTTTTGTACTTTTGGGGTCTTCCTGAATAAGTTTACATGATTTCCCCCAAAAGAAAGTAGCAACAGGAGGGTTCATGTTTTAAGTAAAGCACTTTTTTTTGCTGAAATGGACTTAGACAGACGTGAACATTTATTTTGTTTTTGTCTATTTTTTTATTGATCTCTTTTCTTTCCAGAGTAGGTGTTTCACGGCTGCAGACGGAGACGGGACACACAGAGACACACACACACAAACACACACACACGGACACACACACACACACGGGTCCCCCTGAACGTGAACTAAGTGTCCCAGACTGTTAACCCTGGTTTTGTCTTCACGCCAACCATGCACTTGTTGTCAAAATAGAAAATGAACACTTTTTTTTTTTTTTCGATGTTTTTGTCCTTTTTTTGGACTGCTTTTGTCCACTACCACTAGTACTGTTTATGTGCCACTCACCAACTTATTACCACTACTGTTACACTTATTTTTGGAATTCATGGTCAATAAACCTCTTTTAAAAGGAAATTATACAATTTTTTCTTGTCAAAAAAGCAGAAATTATCAATTATTTTGACTAATATTAGAGTAATGTATTTGGATGGATAATCACAGACTGGTGTAGGTCAAAGTTTAGTCCAAATACTGTTTAGAAACCGTTTACATTTTTTTCAAATGCTATAAAACTGAAGAAAACACTCACAATGTAATGGAAGTATAGCAATCATTAATTGTACTTGTGAAGAGCGTTTTAGGAACCATACATCCAGACACACACACACACACACACAGAGACAAACACGACACATACACACAGAGACAAACACACACATACACACATACAGAGACAAACACACAGAGACACACGCACACATATAAGTGTCCCAGACTGTTAACCCTGGTTTTGTCTTCACGCCAACCATGCACTTGTTGTCAAAATAGAAAATGAACACTCAATGTTTTTGTCCTTTTTTGGGACTATTTTTGGACTGCTTTTGTCCACTACCACTAGTACTGTTTATGTGCCACTCACCAACTTATTACCACTACTGTTACACTTATTTTTGGAATTCATGGTCAATAAACCTCTTTTAAAAGGAAATTATACAATTTTTTCTTGTCAAAAAAGCAGAAATTATCAATTATTTTGACTAATATTAGAGTAATGTATTTGGATGGATAATCACAGACTGGTGTAGGTCAAAGTTTAGTCCAAATACTGTTTAGAAACCGTTTACATTTTTTTCAAATGCTATAAAACTGAAGAAAACACTCACAATGTAATGGAAGTATAGCAATCATTAATTGTACTTGTGAAGAGCGTTTTAGGAACCATACATCCAGACACACACACACACACACACACACACACACAGAGACAAACACGCACACATACACACACACATACAGAGACAAACACACAGAGACACACGCACACATACAAAGACACACACACACATAGAGACACACACACACACACTATTTTTGGGTAATTTGGTTAAAAAGAAACCCATATTTCTGATCATTTGAGATTTTGATAACAAGGACAACTTTACAGCGAGCATGAGTCAGAAGGACGTTTGTCTCGCTGTGTTCACGCTCTGCTGACTCATCTCTAATGACCATCATGTGGTCAACACAGACAGCTGTGCACGAGTCCACTCGGCTGATTGGGTTTTATTTTGAAAGTCTTAACTGGATAATAAGAAGAGCAGCAGCTGAGGCACCGAAGGAAACAATCTCACGCAGGGCATTCAAATATTTGTTGTTCAGGCAACAATGGCATTTAAGGGGAGGTTTAGGGAGGTTTAGTGTCCAGCAAACATTGCAACACAAAAGAACAATAGCGCCTCTCTTGCCCTGGTAAAAAAAACAAACAAACATCCGCCTCTCTCTGGCTCACACAGATATTTGTGGCTCAGGCTGTGTGGTTCCTTCAAAATAAAAGCACTAACAGGTAACAAGTAACTAACACGTAATCAAAATAAAGATACCGATGTCATAATCAAACTTATTGAGCCGCATTATTCACACAAAGCAACAAGTAAATAAATAATAAGTAAACATTTAACTGTTAAATAGAAAACCAACAAAACAGCTCCAACAATAACTTTATTTAATGAAGAGCCTTTTATAGACCAAGTCACAAAGTGCTCCACGAGAGAAATAAAAAATGAAAAATGTAAGAAGCAGCATAATGTGTTGACTCCTGATTTTCTCCCATAATGTATATTTCTACAGGCCAAAAACAATTATATTTCAAAGTGGGTACACGTTCAAACTTAACGTTACATGTCATTTAGCTGACGCTTTTATCCAAAACAACTTACAACTGCTACACAAAAAAAGGAAATGTTTTTAATGTTAACATATTTACTACGGAATAAAACTCAAGGAGGTGAAATAAAGTCCTGTGCAACATGAGAACATAGCTTTAAAGTGCAGAAAGTGAAACATTAAGAAGTCATACAGAGATATGACACATCTATACATTCAATCAACCGTCTGATCAACATTACAATTTAGATATTTGTCGGTGAAACAGAGAACATTAACAAGCTTTCATTACTGATTATAGAACACATTTCAGATGCTAAAGATGCAAACGGCTGATATGAGATGTGTTAACGGCTGTGTTATCATTTCTACAAGCTTAACTCTTATTAAACTACGATTGGGCATTGAGAAACGATTCTTTATTGGAATTGTTTTGGAAGATTTGGTTTCAAACGATGCCCAATGCTATATTAAACAGATGTGTCTCTTCTAAACAGCAGAAGGACGCAGACACTCAGGTCACCTCGGGGCTTTCAGCATGCGGAGCTTTGTACAGAGGATTCTTTGTGGAAACGTGACACTGTTTATACATGATATAACACAGAACAGAAAGAAGAAGGCATCCAGCAACTGACCCAACGACCACGAGTCCAGGATATCGGACCTCCTGTCCAGCTGTGGGATCTGCAAAGCAGAAAACAACAAGAGACAAATCACTAAATCTCTTCAAGAACGCTACAAACTGGTAAAGCCGGCCGACGTTCTCCTCGTGGACCGCCGTCGGCAAACAAGTCAATTCACCGATGGCGGATGTTTGTGGTTTTTTTTGCGGTTGGATTCGGAGAGTCCGCTAGCACAAGGTGCTACTTACGAAAACTATACAATAATTTATAAAAAAAAACATATGTTGTTACCATGTGAAACACACGTTTCACATGACTTAGTTCAGTTTGAAATAACACACTGCTGTTGCTAACCTAAAACACTTTTAGTAATCCTACTTCTCAGTGATTAGCGTACTGTTAATGAAGTACACAGAGAAAGTGCAAATATACAATAAGTTCACTAAACATTACACAAGACCAATGCTGCAGACTGGAGGAAAATATAAATTCATTTCTCTCCATGAACCCAAATCAGTCAACATTAGGGGCGTTTTGTTTTCGGCTCAAGATTCGATTCAAAAACGATTTTCGATTTTAAAAAAAGGATTCACAACTGAGCAACCCGGGCGCCCATATATAGAGGTTTACTCCTCGATGCAGCGGGCCAAGGTTCGACTCCGACCTGCGGTCCTTTGCTGCATGTCGTTCCCCCCCTCTCTCCCCTCTCATGGCTTCAGCTGTCCTGTCGTAATAAAGGCTGAAAATGCCCAAAAACATAATCTTAAAAAAAAAAAAGATGCACAGTATGTAAATGTAGTTACTTTTCCCATGTGATTACAGTCAACATACAATAACATATACATACACATATATATATATATATACACACATTATATATATATATATATATATATATATATATATATATATATATATATATATATATACACATATACACACATATATACATATATATATATACATATATATATATATATATATATATATATATACACACACACACACACACACACGTGTATGTATGCACACCCCTAGTCAACATGGAGAATCACAACAACATGTCCCAGTTTTCATACAGCTACTACAGTAGTGTGTATAACACTGTTCGCTCAGCAAACAACACACACATAAAATACTGTATCCAGTACAGGTTACAAATACAGTAAAAAAATTAAAATAAAAGATCTGAAAAAAAAAGTACAGACAATACTAGACTTACCTGTTGCATTTTGATAATGCTTAAACCTGATTGTTGTGTCTACAATTAAGCAACCATGTGTTTGCGCACCTGATGGCTGTGTTTCACAGATTGGCTCATAGGTCATGTGACAGTCAGACAGTGCTGTGGAATCGCAAGGAAGTGACATCATGATATACTTCTGTGTCTAATGTAAACAAGTGTGTTTAGTGTTTTGCAAAACAGCGTCAGGCTGACATTGTCCTTACGGTGGTGGACGTCTGGGCCAACGTTTTGCTCCCTGAGTGTAAGGTTTTGATAATTGCGTAATATGTTGTAATACTGTAAGCCCCCGGTGAGCAACCGTTGCATTAAGGCGGCCTTCTCAGCATCATCGCAGACTTTCACAATCGTCGCATCTCTACAAACTCACCGGCGTCTGCGACGGTCAGGTTGATGACCTGCCTGCTCTCGTTGCCTCCGATGATTATGACTCGACAGTCGTACATCCCGGTGTCGTTGACGCTGACGTTCTTCAGAACAACGGACACGTCTCCGTGCCTCATCTCCGGATCTCTCAGCTCCACCCGACCCCGATAACGCGGGTGCTGGTACTTCTCGTACGGGCGCTGGTTTCTGTAGAAGAAAACGTAGCCGTCGTCCTTCAGGTCGCGTCTGCTCCACTCCAGAAGAGTGACGGCGCCGTCGGAGAGAGCCCAACACCCGAGAGTGACGTCCTGCTCGGGCTTCACCGTTAACTCCTTTGGCTCTGAAACACAACGTCAGGAACTAGTTAGAACGTCAGAAGAGTTTTACGGTGAGCAGAGAGAAGTCAAACCTAGTCGAGAAGTAATCCTTGTTCTCTTTAGGGCTGCATATCAGAATCAGAGTCAGAGTCACTGGCCAAGTATACTTAACAACAAGGAATTTGACTTTGGTAGGTGTTAACGCTCTATATATTCAACAAATAGACACGTAGTAATGTAGACACATACTGTACAATAGAGACAACAATATACATATAGGCACATATGAACATAATATACAATAATCAAATAAGACATAATATTAAGACAAGTACACATGGAGTGGGATGTAGAGTGCAAAAGGTAATAGTGAGAATAATATCTAATTGTGATTGTTTTGACCGGTACTGTGATTGCGATATGATTCACGACATTGTAGGAAATGATCATTTTTGTATCATTGTCATTTTCATGGAAAAATATTAAAATGTAAACGATTATAAATGTATATATGTAAAGTCAGAACTAGGGCTCCGCGCTATAGAGAAAATATAAAATTATTAATTTATACTCTTTATCGATCCCCAACTCTGTTGTTGTTATATATATATATATAAGGTGGGGAGAGATGGATGGAGGGAGGGAGTGCCAAAGGCGAGGGGAAGAATGGCATTTATGTGTAATAATAATAATAATAATAATAATAATGTGGATACGATGACTAAGTGGGTAAAGGCAAATGATAACACAGCTGGAACAGTGTGGTGAGTTCAGAAAGTGACTTCACTTTACTGTAATACAGCCGATAAAACCAGACGACAACATTACAATATTCCAAAGCTCAGACAACGTCCATTCTCATTTATTGATATCTATATAATATCCATATACTGTCCAGGCCGAGTCAGAACAAGTACTCTACGGTGAGCAAACAGCTCAATATGAAGGAGAAGTTGTACATTAGTGTGTACTAACAGAAGATCCCGTGATGTACGGTCACACATCAGAGATGATGTTCATCATCACATGAGAAACAGTCATCAAACCTCCCACTTTGTTCTATTCCTGATGTCTTTTACTCGGTCGATGTTCAGATTAAGACACAAATATCTCATCTTAAGCCCTGAGAGGAGGCTCTTCTCCTCATCAATCTCTAAATATATTGTTTACATTTGTGAAAACAGGAAAAAATATAATCCAATCTTACTTCCCCCCTCATTTTATTTTATTTTTTTTTATTTGTGAAAATGGGTTTTGTTGTTGTAATACTTATTTTGGCCACAACAGAGTTATATAAGCATAAAACATAAAGTGAATAAAAAGGGAAACAGATTTAAAGAGCAGAAACAGAACTCCCCCTCCCCCCCCTCCCAGGATATTTAAAGAACGGAGAGAAAACAAAACAAAAAACAGCAAGAAGGAAACAGAAAGTGAAGTGAAGCAGCTGCTGCAGGCTGAACGATCAGTCAGGATCAAAAGTTAATAAACTCCAACATGTAATCATCTCTCATGCTTTGGTAGCTTTACTAAAAAGCCTCCTGAAGATGTCCTGTAATAATCCTGCAGGACAGCTTTTTCTGCATTATTAAAACACGCTAAATGTTTGATGTTGCAGTCACAGTGCGACACGTCTTAACGGAACACGGATGATTCAGCTTAAACACACACACACACACACACACACACACACACAGTGACACACAGCACTTACCTTCAGAGGCAGAGAGCGGCAGGAAGAGCAGGAAACACAGGCGAGTGGAAGACAACATGGCTGTCAATGTTGAAACCTGAAAACAGCTGTTGTTGTTAATAGGCTCGTTAGAGATGAACTGCGACTCGCCTGTGAAGTGGACGAGAGCAGCAAGCAGCAGGCGGGGCGGGGACTAATGCTGCGATCAAGCCACCTGGGAACAACAGGGACCGCACCACTGATTATGTTGTTTTTCTGACTGCCAGCGTTCACATGGTCGGGATGCCAAATTACTAATGCTACCCTACGAAGCAGCTCGATTGGTTGGGGTTAGGCATTTCACCTCGAGTAGTTAAGGTTAGGGTCAGGGGATATCATACCAAAGTGTTGCATGACTGCCACCAGCTGTTGGCCGTAGCCTAGAGCATCAGGTGAAAACATGGAGGCCACAATAACAAAAGATTTGCTGCCGTTTTCTTATACGAGCATAGAAACAGCACGTTTGTTTGGTTTGGTGTTTGTTTGTGTTATCTGCAGGACAACCAACGGGAAAGGACACGGATAATGTTGTTTTATACATGGGCCTATTTATGAATAATCTGAAACATGTTATGTCTGTGTATGTTTCTCAGCAGAGGCGTTTGTCCACAATAAATAAGTTTATTGTCATTGAAATATGTTCAGTGACCCAAAGTCGCCTCCATCAAACGTCAGTTGTCAACGCGATGTTTGGACATTTCTGGTTACCAGAAGAAAACAGACAGTGACAGTAGACCGTTATGATGGCAGAGATGACGTTTACAAGGTGTTTGCTGGAGTTTCCTAAAGTATCTGTTAATGATATACGGAGGGTCGTCCGGCCATCCAGTACGTCACCACGTAGCAAATGAAATAAAGGCGTCACATTTTACGTTTCATCGTTTCTTTGCTACTTTGAAGGTAATTTGCTAACGCTAGCTAGCCTGAGCTAGAAGCCTTGCTTTGGTGTTTTAAGTCATGACTCCGTCCTGCTTCAGGTTAATCATGCTTTAAATAAAGTTTAAGCATGTGTATACCTCTCACTTCATGTGTTTGTACTTCGATGAAAGTATCAGGTAAAAACAGGGCTACAAATGAGATCTCTGTGAGATACCAGCTAACTCCTAGCTAACTATTATGTAGCTCAATGCTGGACATTTCACCCCAACTTCCGGTCACTTTACTGTATTTGTGATTTTTTTTTTACGGTACAAAGTCCTGCTACATACGTACATATATTGCTAGCTATATATGTACGTATGTCGCGTTAGCATGCAGCTACAACAGTTAGCTATGAGTATGCTAACGTTAGACTGTAGTGGAACAAAGCAGCACTTTCTAACGTCAGAAATCGCAGATAAAGGCTTCTGAACCAAACACTACACAATCGGAATGTTCAGCAGGAATGTGACCCGGAATTGGGGAGAATTTAACAACATTGCCAGCTAAGATGACATGTTTACTGCCGTTAGCATGTAGCTACTACAGTGTTTACTGCCGTTAGCATGTAGCTACTATAGTGGTATACAGCAGTGGTGGTTATTAGTCAAGACGAAGTATTAAAAGTAAAAACATTAACATAAACAACACAACAACGACGTCGCTACACGGTTTTGGATCAGTGACAAGTCTCGATTGTTTGTAGCTATGACTATTGTATAATAAAGATGTGATGTTTGGTCGTAAAGTGTTTCAACGCATGCGTGGTACAAATCGCACAGGGACATTGTTTTCTACTACGTAACTATGCGCATGCGCAGAACGGATCGTACAGGCGGTACGGATCGGGTACTGACACTCCCCTGACGTTCAGGACAGAACTGTGTCACCAGTCTCAACTACACGTGGAGAAACAGCACTTTCCATGCTCTACATACTGTATTATTATTATTATTATTATTATTATTATTATTATTAGGAACACTGCAGGTTCACAGCGACCCTCACTTCTTTTAAATAAAGACTAAAGATTTCGGTTTGATTCTCCCTTAAAAAAAAAAACAATAGTTAATTTCCTAAACTGCATTATAACTTTTATTCTTATTCTACTTAAGCTTGTTTTTATATTCTATATTCTCTTTAGTAATTTTTGGTTTTAAATGTATTTTTTGAATGGTCTTGCTGCTGAAATGTGCTCAATAATAAAGCAGGCAGAAACAACTGGTGAACATAGGTTACTGTATATTCTTATAGTCACGTAATGAAGTCTTTTATCCAAATACTACCGGTATATGTGCATGCAACCACGCAACAAGACAAGTCCGAGTGCTTTTAAACTGATAGGATTACAGCGTCGTTAACTACGATGCCGTACATGCGGTTACTCAGCCTCTCATGAAGTCCCTTCTTCCTGGTTGTTGCTGCCGGAGGAGCCGCGGAGCTTTCCCCCGTCACCGAGCGCGATGTTCGGATCCCTCTGTCCGTCTGTGCCGGTGTCGGGCCGGAGATATCCCCCATTCTATAATCTTCTATTTTACTTTGACCAGTCGTTTTGGTGCCTAAACGTAACTGTCATCGCCGCAGAACAGTCACCTGTTGTCGCCTAAATTTTATTGCAACAACCGGGGAAAGGACCGTCCCCTCGCGGTGCTCTGTATGCGCCTCACAGTCACCCTTTCTCGGATAAATATAGTGGCACACCACCGGAGGAGCCGCCGAGATTTCCCCCGTCACCCAATGCGATTCCCGGATCCATCTGTCCGTCTTTGTCGACATTATAATCCGCAGAGAACAGATCCGTACTGTGGGGGAAATCCTCCGTGTTGCAGCCGAACTCTGGTCCACTAATGTCGGTCTGTCTGTCTCCACGCTACTCGCTATGAATGAAGACATCCTCTGCTTCTCCTCAGCCAATCAGTGCCCGAGAAAGTTTGAGCTACTCTTTTTTTGTTTTGTTTTTGAAAGAACTTTATTCACAGAGAACAGGTACACTCTAGTCTCGCATAAAACATAACACAAGTAGCACAAAGCCAGGTAGGGCTGCAACTAATGATGTCACGTGAAATGGATCTTCATTTTCAAACAGTCCTGACTTAGAAATAGTTTTATGCCGATACATGTAAACAACGAAAGACAGAAAAGCCTCTCAATGTCTTTAATTTTCTTTAAATCTGTTATGTTAACACAATAGTTATGCTAGTTAATGACCAGTTTATAAAACAATACTCAATATGTGAAAAGATCACAGTATATAAGAACAACTTGGCAGCTTTCGTGTCAAGAAATGGCCTAAATTGTTTATTCTATATAGATAGTGGAGCAGTCTTCATCCTCTCTGATGTTAGAAACTGCAGCTACAACCTGATACTCAGAAAAACTCACAGAGAGAGACTCACTCACCTGGCTCTGTAACCTGCAGACGGATGGTTCTGATTGGCTCAGAGTCGATGATGGCTCTCTTTTCACGTCTTGAACCATCTGATGCAACTCGACACTCGTATGTCCCGTTGTCGATGCCTCTCACATTCTTCAGAATTAAAGACACGTCTCCGTCCTTCAGCTCTCTGTCCACCAGCTCCACCCTGCCCTTAAATTCTGGATGCTGATTGAATGGATCCAAGTGTCCATCTCTGTATAAGAGGACGTAGTCTGGCTCCAGGTCAGGTCTGGTCCACTCTACAGCGCTGATGGAGGAATCAGCAGCCTGACACGGCAGAGTGACATCATCTCCAGGGTCCACTGTTAGCTTAATTATCTCTGAAAAACAATAACAATAAAACTTCATGTTATTTCAAAAGACCTCAACAGACAGGACAATGTAGGAAACTAATTTCACAAAATCAATAGTTTCAAAACTAAGGCACCTCAAGGCTGCGGGAGTTCACCTATCCTCTTCACACTTTACACCAATCAAAGCAGAAGTCAACAGCTAAATAATGATCAGACAACACCATCATACTAAGCCTGCTGCAAGGTGATGCATGCCCTTCAGTGTACCATGAAGAAAGGTCTGGTGTGACCATCACCATCTTAGCCTCAGGACCACAATCACCGAAAGGTGAGAGCCTACGCCCCAAAAAAAGAATCCATTCAGTCAGAGTAGTAACAGACTTTAAAAAAAAATAAAAATAAAATGGAAATAAGATTGTGTTGTGGGTTGGACAAAATAATGGAAACACCTGTCAGTGTAACACATTACAGTTCAACAGCAGCACAAACTACATCCTCCACGATGACTCAATCAACACACACTGGTGTCTCTGTGTGTGTGTGTGTGTGTGTGTGTGTGTGTGTGTGTGTGTGTGTGTGTGTGTGTGTGTGTGTGTGTGTGTGTGTGTGTGTGTGTGTGTCTCTCTGTGTGTGTGTGTGTGTGTGTGTGTGTGTGTGTATGTATGTGTGTCTGTGTGTGTGTCTCTCTGTGTGTGTGTGGTGTGTCTGTGTGTGTGTGTGAGTGTGGTGTGTCTGTGTGTGTGTGTGTGTGTCTGTGCGTGTGTGTCTCTCTCTCTGTGTGTGTGTCTCTCTCTGTGTGTCTGTGTGTGTGTGTATGTGTGTGTGTGTGTGTGTGTGTGTCTCTGTGTGTGTGTGTCTCTGTGTGTGTGTGTGTGTGTCTGTGTCTCTGTGTGTGTGTGTGTGTGTGTGTGTGTCTCTGTGTGTGTGTGTGTGTGTGTTAATTAAATGACAGTATTTTGATTCGATGCTGAGCAACAACAAAAAATCAGAAAGTGAGAAAAAACCTTTGATTCGAGTTAGTTTGATACGTTTTACTTCCCGTTTTTTTGACTTCAGTAACATGTGACGTGAGTTAACCCTTCCTGTCGACCATGCAGCTTTTTCTCGTTCTGGGTCAAAATGAAAACCTTGTTTTTTTCAATTTTTGGTCATCTTTTTCGACACTTTGGGGCTTTTCTCCCCAAGTTTTTCATCACTTTTTCCGATGTCTTGGTCAATTTCATTTTTTTTTATTATTGTTTTGTACGTTTCTGTTATTTTTAATCAAGTTATTTGAAACTTTTTGTTTGTTTGTTTTTTTTCACTTTTTTTTAAGCATTTTTGTCATTTTATTCTATCAATTTCTTTTTTCAAATCCTATAAAATCTAATAAAAGACCAAAATTAATTGAAAGTATTTAACTGATCATTTATTTTACACTAACGAAACGTTGCAGGGAACTATCCACGTCATTTATTTTGGACAATTTGTTGAAAGAAACCCAAACGACAGGAGAGTTAACTCATCGGGTTAAGTAAAAGTAAAAGTACAGATTCTTCAATCTCCAATTTCGCTAATTGTGTGTGTGTGAAAATGAGTTAATGTTTTGTTAAAAGTCACTTTTTTTTTATAAGTTTTCTTTTTTTATCGGTGTGTTTTTTTGTTGTAATATTGTTATAGTAATTTCGGCCACAAGAGGGCTTTACATTAATATAAACTTACAGCATAAAACATCTGTAAAAACAGGTGACTTTTGTATTATGAATAAAACAGCAAATAGGATATCATTTTAAAACAAAATAACATGGATGGGTTCCCTACGACGCTCTTCACAAGTTAAATACATGATCAGTTCACTACTTTCACTGGATTTGGGTGTTTTATTTAATGTTATAGCATGTAAAGAAAGATTGATAATAAGAAAGTTGAAAAATGTCAAAATGCACAGAAAACAACGTGGGAAAAGCCTAAAAAAAACGTCAAAAAAAGCGCAGAATGATATTGACAGAAACATTGAAAAAAGTGACAAAAGTGTCGAAAAAAACGACGAAAACGTTGGAATTTATTTTACATTTTGACCCAGAAAAACAAAAAGTTGCTGTTGGTCGACGGGGAAGACAACATAAGGGTTAAACTAACACATTAAAACGTCAAAGTCACAAAGACAAGCGTCTAATGTCTCTGTCGTTAACTACGATGCCGTACATGCGGTTACTCAGCCTCTCATGAAGTCCCTTCTTCCTGGTTGTTGCTGCCGGAGGAGCCGCGGAGCTTTCCCCCGTCACCGAGCGCGATGTCCGGATCCATCTGTCCGTCTGTGCCGGTGTCGGGCCGGAGATATCCCCCATTCTATAATCTTCTGTTTTACTTTGACCAGTCGTTTTGGTGCCTAAACGTAACTGTCATCGCCGCAGGGCAGTCACCTTCTTTCGCCTAAATGTTATTGCAACAGCCCGGTGAAAGGACCGTGCCCTCGCGGTGCTCTGTATCCGCCTCACAGTCACCCTTTCTCGGATAAAGCGAAGGAAATGGGGGAGATTGTCGGTACAACACCGGAGGAGACGCCGAGCTTTCCCCCGTCACCAAGCGCGATTTCCGGATCCATCTGTCCGTCTGTGCCGGTGTCGGGCCGGAGATATCCCTCATTCTGCCTAATCTTCCATTTCACTTTAACCAGTCGTTTTGGTAAATGTTATTGCAACAGCCCGGTGAACGGACCGTCCCATCGCGGTGCTCTGTATCCGCCTCACAGTCATCCTTTCTCGGGGGGGATTTGCGGCACATCACCGGAGGAGCCGCCGAGCTTTCCCCCGTCACCCAACGCGATTCCCGGATCTGTCTGTCCGTCTTTGTCGACATTATAATCCGCAGAGAACAGATCCATACTGTCTGTCTCCACCATTGGATGTATTACGATGCTCGCTATGAATGACGACCTGCTTCTCCTCAGCCAATCAGTGCCCGAGAAAGTTTAAAACTTTATGAACAACAGGTACACTCTAGTCTTGCATAAAACATAATAAAAGTAGCACAAAGCCAGGTAGGGCTGCAACTAATGATGTCACATGAAATGGATCTTCATTTTCAAACAGTCCTGACTTAGAAATAGTTTTATGCCGATACATGTAAACAATGAAAGACAGAAAGGCCTCTCAATGTCTTTAATTAGCTTTAAATCTGGACGTACTGCACCTTCTCTTTTTAACCACGACTCAAGGAAATAAAATGAGACATTTTTCTCTCTCATTGTTCACATGATTTCACATTCATCTTCTACAGAAAACGACGTAAGCATCCAACACTGAAGTCTAATATGCGTGCAAATGAATAACATGTAAATATTGTTTAGTTCATTTGACCAAGAACACACAATACAAGTCATTCTTTTTTCCTCAGCACATATGACTTTTATTGTTTTGTATGATTGTTTTTTTAGTACATGTGTGCTTTTAGTTTGTGTTCACTCAGCTGGATGAGTCAAAGCTACATGCTTGTGTTGGGTTTTTGACATTATAAAGTCATTTCAGCAGCAAATCTGTTCTACTTTGGTTCTTTTCAGTTTAGCACAGCAGCAGTTTTAGTCACAGTAATACTTCCCATTCGGATCAGCGTTGGAAGCTTTGTTTTAAAGGGTGAAGCCAGCATATCTCCACCAGACTCCATGTAAATAATCAGGACTTTTAGCGTGTATAGAGCCAGCATATCTCCACCAGACTCCATGTAAATAATCAGGACTGTTCAGCGTGCAGTCAGAGCCAGCATAGTCTCCACTAGACTCCATGTAACATAATCAGATACTATTCTAGCGTGTATAGAGCCAGCATATAAAAGTTCCACACAGAGCTCCATGTTATAATCAAGATCTTTAGTTTAGCGTGATACAGAGCCGAAAGTCACTATCTAAACCCCACCAGACTCCATGTAAATAATCAAGACTTTTAGCGTGTATAGAGCCAGCATATCTCCACCAGACTCCATGTAAATACTGTTTTCACCCAGCATGTTTCCTTGGATCAGGGTGGCACCTAAATCATGGTTGCAGCTGTCGCCGTGGTCCTGCTGTACTCCCTGATATGTCCTGTTTCGTCCTGCTACGTCCTGCTACGTCCTGCCACGCCCTGTAACGCCCTGCAGTGCCCTGCCACACCATGAACTACTACGACTACTATTTCTAGTCACTGATCCATTATCTTTATTGTGACCATTATTGCCACTGTTATTGTTGTTATTGCTTGCTCTTGGGGGAATTACTGTAATAGTTGGGTCTTTGTAAATTATAGAGTGTGGTCTAGACCGCCTCTATCTGTAAAGTGTCTTGAGATAACTCTTGTTATGATTTGATACTATAAATAACATTGCATTGAATTGAATAATGCTCTTCCATAGATAAGATATATTTTCAGGTTAATAATTCTCGCGTTCATAATGAGCGAACAAACTTCTTTTTTTGTTCCTGTTTGCTGAGAGAGAAACCACAGAGAGTCAGTGACCTCACCTCAGAGGAAGGAGGGAAGTTTAACTGCTGCTGTGACGGATGGAAACAAGTCAGTCTGTGGTACGATGGGACGGACGCCTCCTCCGCTGCTGCTGCTCTGTGAGTACAAAATCTGTCGTTTCAATCTCAAATTATTTTATTCACAGCACGTTATGGATATGAGAGGAAACCAGGCAGCGTAGAGGAATCTATAAGGAGCGAAATACAACATTTACTCACAGAAATGATCAAATCTACAGTGGTGTGAAAAAGTGTTTGCCCCCTTCCTCATTTCCTGTTCCTTTGCATGTTTGTCACACTTAAGTGTTTCGGAACATCAAACCAATTTAAACAAAAGTCAAGGACAACACAAGTAAACACAAAATGCAATTTGTAAATGAAGGTGTTTATTATTAAAGGTGAAAAAAAAATCCAAACCATCATGGCCCTGTGTGAAAAAGTGATTGCCCCCTAAACCTAATAACTGGTTGGGCCACCCTTAGCAGCAACAACTGCAACCAAGCGTTTGCGATAACGTGCAATGAGGCTTTTACAGCGTCCTGGAGGAATTTTGGCCCACTCATCTTTGCAGAATTGTCCCAATTCAGTTACATTAGAGGGTTTGAGCATGAACGGCCTTTTTAAGGTCATACCACAACATCTCAATAGGATTCAGGTCAGGACTTTGGCTAGGCCACTCCAAAGTCTTCATTTTAGTTTTTCTTCAGCCATTCGGTGGTGGACTTGCTGGTGTGTTTAGGATCATTGTCCTGCTGCAGAACCCAAGTTCGTTTCAGCTTGAGTACACGAACAGATGGTCGGACATTCTCCTTCAGGATCTCTTGGTAGACAGCAGAATTCATAGTTCCTTTTATCACGGCAAGTCTTCCAGGTCCTGAAGCAGCAAAACAGCCCCAGACCATCACACTACCACCACCATATTTTACAGTTGGTATAATGTTCTTTTTATGAAATGCAGTGTTCCTTCTACGCCAGATATACTTGGACACACACCTTCCAAAGAGTTCCACTTTTGTCTCATCGGTCCACAGAATGTTGTCCCAAAAGTCTTGGGGATCATCAAGATGTGTTCTGGAGAAATTGAGACAAGCTTTGATGTTCTTTTTGCTCAGCAGTGGTTTTCTCCTTGGAACTCTGCCATGCAGGCCATTTTTGCCCAGTCTTTTCCTGATGGTGGAGGCATGAGCGCTGACCTTAACTGAGGCAAGTGAGGCCTGCAGTTCTTTGGGACGTTGTTGTGGGGTCTTTTGTGACCTCTTGGATGAGTCGTCGCTGCGCTCTTGGGGGTAATTTTGGGCGGCCGGCCACTCCTGGGAAGGTTCACCACTGTTCCATGTCTTCGCCATTTGTGGATAATGGCTCTCACTGTCAGTTCGCTGGATTCCCAAAGCTTTGGAAATGGCTTTATAACCCTTTCCAGACTGATAGATCTCAATTACTTTCTTTCTCAATTGTTCCTGAATTTCTTTGGGTCTCGGCATGATGTGTAGCTTTTAAGGATCTTCTGGTGGACCTTACTGTGTCAAGCAGCTCCTATTTAAGTGATGCCTTGATTGTGAACAGGTGTGGCAATAATCAGGCCTGGGTGTGGCTAGAGAAATTGAACTCAGGTGTGGACAACCACAGTTATAGTATGTTTTAACAAGGGGGGCAATCACTTTTTCACACAGGGCCATGATGGTTTGGATTTTTTTTCTCCTTTAATAATAAACACCTTCATTTACAAATTGCATTTTGTGTTTACTTGTGTTGTCCTTGACTTTTGTTTAAATTGGTTTGATGTTCCGAAACACTTAAGTGTGACAAACATGCAAAGGAACAGGAAATGAGGAAGGGGGCAAACACTTTTTCACACCACTGTATATGCTCTGAAAAGTTCAGTTCATAAATAATGTGAAAGATGTTACGCCAGTGGTGTTTCTGCTATATAAATGAATCTACAACAGGTTTAAATGTAACTAAGCTGTGCATTAAACTCTCTCAAATGTCACATTTAATGAAAAAACCTCAACAGTGTTAAACGACATTCCCACCTCAAGCCACAAAACACATCCTGCCAACGTTTGTTTCAAAGATCAGCAGAGAGTGTATGGTCAACGCTCTGGCTCATAATCGCTAAGTATTAGTCATTGGAACGTTTATTAACACAAAAAGATATGATTTCATTTCATCAGAGAGCCAAAAGTCTCCACCTTCAGATCAAATGTAACAGCTTTTCGTTGTGAGTTTATTTCTTTTGTGATTTGAGTCTCATTTCTCTTCAGTTCTGACATCACTGCTGAGCTGCACAACAAACCAAGGTCAGTAAACTAAAGGCTCTGACACACCAACCCGACGGCCGAGCTTCGGCAGAAAAGGCAGTCGGACTGACTGCCTCCCCGAGTTGGTTAAAAGAAGTGCGGCGACTTGAGCGTACGGTCTGCGCGCGCGAGACGTAATACGTCTCCATAACGGCGCTAATCTGTATTGGCGCCCAAAAAATGAAAACCGGCAGCTGATTGGATGAACGCGTCATGTGGGTCTGGCTGCTCCCGGATTTCATTTCTGACCATAATGGCGGTTCGTTCTCGTATTTTACGAAGATAGTTCACCGTAACGTGTTTCTGAAAACATTTGAAGAGAGAAACAGGCCGTGCAGTTGCTGAATCTGTCTTCATTTCAGATCGACAAAGGTCAGTTTAAAAGATTTCGTCAGATTTTGAGAGGCGTCCGTCACGCTCATCCCACTCGTCATTGGTCATTGAGTCCGACTGCCCACTGGCAACAGGTCAAATCAGCCCAAATTAAAGCCGACGGCTCCTCCGACTGACGGCGGCACAGAACACACCAAACAGCCTTGAGTCAACGACCTCGCCAGACTGTCTGACGGCCGATTATCGGGTTGGTGTGTCGGCGCCTTAAGACACCCAAAGAGTTCAGATTAAAGGCAGGGTTGATAACATTTTCCAATATATATATAAGGCTCATCAGGGACATTAATCACAATTATCTCACACACTACTGAAAAATGATACGCTCACATACTACTACTGTAACACTGGTGGTCCTTTCTCTGCCCTGCTCTGAAGTTCTGCATTTTGGGCGGAGCCCCAAGGAGATGCTACTTTTCAACATTACCAACACTGCCTTTAAATGACTCAAACTGGAGTCCTGGATTGTTGTACCATCTTCCATCTTTCCATCTTTTTTTTAACATTGAATGTTTTGCTCAAAACATAATGAAATATTTGCTCCCTCCAGCCTCTCTGACTGTGAGTCTCAGCAGCTCTCAGCTGTTTGAAGGACAGTCTGTCTCTCTGAGCTGTGAGGAGGACGACAGCTCTGCTGGATGGACTCTGAGGAGGAACACGACCAGAGAAACCAGAGCTGAGTGTAAAGACTGGGGAATATCTGCTGGTTCTTCCTGTAACATCAGCATCATTGTCCCTTTGGACAGTGGAGTTTACTGGTGTGAGTCCAGAGAGGGAGCAACCAGTAACAGCATCAACATCACTGTCACTGGTAAGATCAGACTGTGGAGTCAGTATTGATGAAGCTGTGTGTGGATGGATGACATGCTGTAGTTTGTCTCTGTGTTGAGATGGACCAGTGATCCTGCAGAGTCCTGTCCTCCCTGTGACGGAGGGAGAAGACCTCACTCTGCACTGTAAAACAAAGACGTCCTCCAACCTCCCAGCTGGTTTCTATAAAGATGGCTCCTTCATCAGGACTGAGCCTGCAGGTCACATGACCATCCACCATGTTTCCAGGTCTGATGAAGGCCTCTACAAGTGTCTCATCAGCAGTGTTGGAGAGTCTCCATCCAGCTGGGTCTCTGTCACAGGTGAGGAGGTTAAAGGTCATTATTGTGTCAAATATTGGCATAAAGACTAAAACAAAGAGACAATGTGATAGAACAGGAACAGATACACAAAATGACTACAAAAAGAGAAAAAAACAGCTATAAAGATGTGCAAAATAGACAAAAGAAAGGCAGACAACAGACTTAACCCTAACCCAGCCATAAAAAAAGACAAAAGGACCTAGAGCCTAGAGGGCATAGAGCAAAAGAGACCCAAAACGACTGCAACTGATTGCAAAACAACAGATTTGATAAAAAAAAAGATGCAACAAACTGATGCAAAA